>NC_088791.1:117258468-117558468 GCF_011386835.1 Chrysemys picta bellii | reverse complement strand
GGTTATATTAAGCAAACTTTACCGTTTCCAAATATACCTCAGGCCCTTTTTTGGTTACTATATGATAGCTCTGACAGGCTACAGGTCATTCCATGCTCAGTACAAAAATCTCTGCAATGGTGAATATCTTACAGAAAACAGGGAAATAGCTATTGGAACACCATTCAAAAAAAATCACCAAGAATGCCCGCCTCTCTGGCTGGAAAGCTCAAATGGCTTTGGACTATGTGTGTGTTTGGAGAGAAACTAAAAAGTAGGCCTTTTGAAGTTGCAGGTGGTTGAGACTATCATCAGAGCCGTTCTTCCCACAATCCTAGAGATCTCCAACCTGTACAAAGACGACCACTACACCTACATTGATTGCACAGAGCAACCAGCAGGGTGTCAGCCAACAGCAAAAAGTCAAATTGAAAGACAAGTCTTTCACACTTGTAGAAGTTGAGCTCCTCATGAGTTTTGCACTCACTCACCTGGGGTGCAACAAACATGGCTAAGCTGATTAAAAAGAATTCTCCCTAGGACACTTACAACTGGCTGTCTTACTGGGGGTTTTCTGGTGTTTTTTTTTTTTAATCTGGCACAGGCACCTGAAAGCATGAAAAAATTGTGCATTTCATTCAGGAGCACAAGTGTGAAATACATCCTTTTCCACTACTAGTAAAAGTAGCTCACAAAAATGAGACAATGCATCAATGACTTTTAATGACACTGGAGTGGTTCAGAAGCTATATTTCTCTTACCAGGAAAGAATGTGTGTCAGAACCTTGGACTACTCTAACTACAGACAGGCCCATTCAAAGCACTACTACATCAGACTCTCCTGAGCTACACGAGAGCTTAGAACCTGAAACTCTAAGCTTACTGCCATACCATTACTGGCAGTATCTAGCAGTATTCTTGATGCCTCTACCTTGAGAAAACATCACTGGACCTGGACGATATGGTTTGCCTTGTGAGAAAATCAGGATTACCAAGATTCACCACCAAGATTCACCAAGGGCTCAGGTTTCCTATCTCAAAGCAAATGTTTCAGTTTGGGGAAGTATTAACTCAAGTTTATTTCAAGTCTCCTCTCCCATCCATATAGCACTTAGATTTATCAGATACGTTGTCCAGAGACCTTGTAGATTACATCTAATGGGTTAAAGGAATTTTATCTTGATATTTCTAGCGTTGACTATATCCTTAGCCATTGATCAAGCATCTGCTTGTCTTTCCTGCAGCAGACATTCCTTCTAGCCATCACATCAGATAATCTATCAAAGCACCCAGGAGAAGGGGTCTTTGCTCCATCCCCAAGAGTTTTTTCCTCAGATACTAACACACAAAGAATGGAATACTGGTCTTTCCCTGAAGATTACACGGTGTGTTTTCTGAAAAGATATAGCTCTCAAGTGCCAGTGAGCCAGACATCACATAAATAACTCTTATGGGCGGCAATTGCTACCACTACCATGATTTTGTGAAAGTGTGATGGGAAGGTTGTTACAAAAAAGTGGCAGGTTTAGGCCTATGCGACTTAAGGCCTTATTTCCTTGCTTTCAAGTCCACATAGAATGGCCCCCATATGCCAAACCACCAGGTGTGCATGGGGCGAAGGGGAGAGAAGGTTGCTACAGCCAGACCACAATGGATTACTGGCAGGCATAGGGGAGTCAAGTACAATAGGTAGAGAGGGTGGGAGCAGGGATGGTTACTTCACCCAGGTTCCATACATATTATTATTTGGAACCTAGGAACCCTGGTTATGGATCAGGACCTTACCGTGCTAGGCACTGTACAAAAAGATGCTGTTAAAAGGCAACCCTACTGTCAGATCAAAATAGTAGGAGAGGAGAGCAGTATTGGACATGATGAATAGAGTATGCAATTTAGGAATTACGGCTGATTTATGGTTACTGGGATTTATATCATATAATATATATATATGTTATCTTCAAGTCTACAGAAGTTGAAAAATCTCTCTAGACAATGGGGAATAGAATGGATATCTATATTTAAACCTTGGAGTGTGCACTAGCTTACTTCTTTTGGATACAACGTCACAAATCTCAGCGACTTTCTGAAGCCTCGGGACTCTGCAAATAGATTGAGCTTTCTGTAGATACTGGACTGCTTTCAGAAAATTCTTTCCTCTAAGGAAAAAATATGGGAAAGGCTGAAACCAGTAACCTTAAGGCTGTGGGAAGATGCTAAGAATCCTTTTGTTATGAGGGCCAGGCCTATTAATAAAATGGGAGAACAATAACCCCTAGAATTTCGACTGGTTATAACTGCTGGAAAAAGTGTTTGATAAGGACCTAGTGTGTGTTTAAACTGAAGTTTAGCACTCCAAAAATTGGAACCCAGCGTAGGTAGTTCATATCTGGATCATCTGTGCTCCACATCTGCTTTAATTTTTTGATGGATAAGAACCAGTCCAGTTTGCAACTGAATAGGCACTGCATGAACGCCATTTCATCTGTGAAGTCCCCATTCCATTGCTCAAGCTATAGGACTCTCATAGCTAGTACAACAAGCCAGTGTCAGTTCCTACTCAACAGAATCCTGGGAAATGTCACTCAATAGCCAACTTGCACTTGAAATGAGTTTTGGGGATTCCTTGGGTATTTTGGATAAAGTGCTTTATCTGTCTGGATTTCTGCAATCCATTTGATATATGCCCTAGAGATAAAGAATAAATAAACTGTCATTCCCAGCTGAGCTGTTGCCAGCACATTTTTTTCATTTCTGTCCCCATTTTCCTATCTAGCATATCTTTATGCAAGACATTAAAATATTGAGAATACCACTAACTATACCTAGCTCTCATATAGCGCTTTTCATCAGTAGATCTCAAAATGATTTACAGGGGGAGGTAAGATGAACATTTCACAAGTATTGTTACATCTTCCTATTCTGGAAATAGCTACATTTTGCTTATTAGCATGACTGATAATCAGCAGAAGCTACTCAACAAGAATCCATTACTCTCAGAATAAATATGTGGATGCCTCTCCCTATTTTTGTGTTAGTCCCCCAGAAATACAAGTAGCCTGCTGTCATCTCACTTTTTGTTTCAAATGGCTTTGGACTTCAGTCTTACTGAAACATATTTGAGTTGGTAACTTCTCTAGTGATACTGCAGAAAGAAATATGTTGATTATTTCAGAGGCACAGGAGATAAGAGAATATACATTTCAGGTAATCAGGGTTCTTGTTGCCCTCAAAGAAGCTGGATTTATTGTTGATTTTCTTATTCAAGGGCCTCTTTTAGGTCTCAGGGGCTGGGTTTTGTGAATGGACTCTCCAGAAACATAATGGCTGCCTCCAGCCCCACCCCACCACACGCCGTCCACATGGTCTGCATTTTCTGTCCCCACCCAGTCCTGGAGATATCAGTAAGGGACCCTTGTGACGTGCGTTTGAGAGGTGGCAGCAGGAGCAAGGTCCTTGGCTCCAAGGTCCTTTGCCAGTGCTGGAACATTTAGTAGTGTCTGTGCTGTGTTCAGTACAGTAACTCCTCTCTTAATGTTGTAGTTATGTTCCTGAAAAATGCAACTTTAAGCGAAAATGTTAAGCGAATCCAATTTTCCCCATAAGAATTAATGTAAATGGGAGGGTTAGGTTCCAGGGAAATTTTTTTCACCAGACAAAAAACTACATATTATAGAGATATACACACAGTATACGTTTTAAACAAACAATTTAATACTGTTCACAGCTATGATGATTGTGAAGCTTGGTGGAGGTGGTGAAGTTAGAGGGTGGAAGAGGGAGGGATATTTCCCAGGGAATGCCTTGCTGCTAAATGATGAACTAGCACTCGGCTGAGCCCTCAAGGATTAACACGTTAATGTAGCCTCTCACACAAGGCAGCACGAACACGAGGGAGGGGAGACAGCACAGCAGACAGAGACAGACATGCACCTCGTGGGAGGGAGAGAGAGAGAAATGCACACTGCCCCTTTAAGTAAGCTGACCCGTTCTTAAGTGCATTGTCTTTTAAGTGGATCAGGAAGTTGAGACAGCAGCTGCTGCCCCAAGCGCGCTCTCTCTCTGTCTGTGTCCCCTCCCTGCTCTATATGGAGAAGGGGTAAGCGGGGTGCAGGAGCAGGGGGACACCCTGACATTAGCCCCCCACCTACCCCTGCACAGCAAGCAGGAGTCTCTGGGAGCAGCTCCAAGGCAGAGGGCAGGAGCAGCACATGGTGGTGGGGGGAGGGACAGCTGAACTGCCGGCAATGGATAGCCTTTCGGGCGGCTGCAGCACAGGGAACTTAGGGGAGCGGGGAGCTGATGGGGGGCTGCCGGTCCACCCTGGTTCCAAGCCCCCACCAGCTAGCTGCAACGGGCTGCTCTTCCTGCAAGCAGCTGCCAAACACGTTAGAAGGGAGCACTGCACAACTTTAAATAAGCATATTCCCTAATTGATCAGCAACGTAACGAAACAACGTTAACTGGGACGACTTTAAGTGAGGAATTACTGTATTCTCAAATCACGTCTCAATTATTGAAGCAGAGATAAAAGATAAAATTAGTTATCATCAAAAATTCTTGTTTAAGTGACTTGCCCAACAGCAAATAAGAATTGTGGCAGACAGAGAACTCAGTTATTTTGGGTTCAAGTCCATTATATTAAGCACACATTCATTCTTTCTTCCTGTAGTTCCCTGCCTGTTCACTTGACAAACTCCATCATATGCAACTATTTGCTAAGCAAATTTTCCTGTCTCTCTTGAGGGCTTTGTATGCTTAAGTAGGTCCAAATGTACAAACAACAGAGTAAACCACATCGATCTGGCCAAATTATTCTGATTCTATAGTACATTGCACTGTGATATTTTTAATCAAAAAATGCTTGTAGATGCGCTTGCTAACCAATTCATGATTCAGGCCTAACTGTATTAAGGTCAGGAGGGAGATTTTTTCCTTGCAGTCTTGCACACTGCATGGTGGGATTTTCAAACATACCTCTGACGCATCCATGTATTGGTAATGTCTGGAAGCATGATATCTGACTCAAAAGACTAATGGTACGATCAAGTATAGCAATCCGATGTTCAAATTATCTCTGTTCCCCGTATTGTCTCCCACTGATATCCAACAGTAGATTTAATAAAAGATTGAAGGTAGACAATAGCTTCTATATATTAAATAAACTTACCGGTAATTATTTGTTCAATATCTTAAGGCTTAGCAAAAATCAATTTTTACTTTTATAACTGATGGATAATATTGGTTATTTTTAAGCATTTTTAATTACTGATTTAAATTCACAGTTGAGCAGAATTATGGGTTTTAAGCATTTTTTCAATATGTATCTATTTAAATTTTCAAAGTTGCAGGAAATAAGGGGAGCCTTAGATAATTATTTATGACAGTAGATGCTGAGATTCAAAAAGTTAAAAGTTTCTAACAGTTAACATGCAAATGGTCAACACCACATGTCAAAATACGAAGTAAATACCCTTAAATCAAACTCTAGTAAGGTCTCAAACAGCATTTTTCTTACTTTCCCTAGCTGTAAATTTCAGTCACCATCAATAGAAATATTTTCTCATCAGTTTGTGTGTACAATACAAAATTTTCCAATAGTTACCAATAAAAACCTAATCCTTCCAAACCTAAATACCTTCCTATTACATTCACACTCAACAGTGGGAAAATACTTTTAAAACCTGCTGAAGTGAAAAAACAGATTGACAGAGCCAGACGAGTACCCAGAAGTCACCTCCTACAAGACAGGCCCAACAAAGAAAATAACAGAACACCACTAGCTGTCACCTTCAGCCCCCAACTAAAACCTCTCCAGCGCATCATCAGAGATCTACAACCTATCCTGAAAGATGATCCTTTACTCTCACAGATCTTGGGAGACAGACCTGTCCTCGCTTACAGACAACCCCCCAACCTAAAGCAAATACTCACCAGCAACCACACATCACTGAACAAAACCACTAACCCAGGAACCTATCCTTGTAACAAACCCCGATGCCAACTCTGTCCACATATCTATTCAAGTGACATCATCATAGGACCTAATCACATCAGCCATACCATCAGGGGCTCATTCACCTGCACATCTACCAATGTGATATATGCCATCATGTGCCAGCAATGCCCCTCTGCCATGTACATTGGCCAAACCGGACAGTCTCTACGCAAAAGAATTAATGGACACAAATCTGACATCAGGAATCAAAATACTCAAAAACCAGTGGGAGAACACTTTAACCTGTCTGGTCATTCAGTGACAGACCTGCGGGTGGCTATATTACAACAGAAAAACTTCAAAAACAGACTCCAAAGAGAGACTGGTGAGCTAGAATTGATATGCAAACTAGACACAATCAACTCCGGTTTGAATAAGGACTGGGAATGGCTGAGCCATTACAAACATTGACTATCTTCCCTTGTAAGTACTCTCACACTTATTATCAAACTGTCTGTACTCGGCTAGCTTGATTATCACTTCAAAAGTTTTTTTTCTCTTAATTAATTGGCCTCTCAGAGTTGGTAAGACAACTCCCACCTGTTTATGCTCTCTGTATGTGTGTATATATATCTCCTCAATATATGTTCCATTCTATATGCATCCGAAGAAGTGGGCTGTAGTCCACGAAAGCTTATGCTCTAATAAATTTGTTAGTCTCTAAGGTGCCACAAGTACTCCTGTTCTTCTTTTTGCGGATACAGACTAACACGGCTGTTACTCTGAAACCTTTAAAACCACTGCCATCTTTGCCCTTTGTTTCTCTTCCTTCCTTCCTTCTTCTCCTGTATTTGCCCCTCTTTTTGTTTTTGGGCATCTCCTTTCATCCCTCTCCATTTCCTTCTTGGCACTATCTCCCAAAACCCAACCTCATAGACTTTATTCCCACCCATTTCATTCACTAAAATGATCACCAATTAAATAGTTAATGCTGACATTTGGAGAGACTTAATGAGGCAAAAAATGAACATTAGGCCTAGGTAGGGAAGTTCACACTTCAGAACCATTGTTTCAGGATGACAATGCTCAACTGGTCTACATTTGATTCAGAGTTGGAAAGTTATCTTCACAATCTTTATGAGGGCTAGGAAGTTATGTTTTAAAATTACAGCTTACCCTCTGTAGAGGGTGCTTTGTGGGCCATATAAATCCATCAAGAAGGTTGGATCTGGCCTATGGGGCTGAATTTAATATCGGTCAAAGGAAAAGTGAAAAAAACATTCATAAAATAAAGGTTGAAAAGATCATTCAATTTTAAACCACTAATTTCTGTTTTTAAAATGCAAACGTTTTTCTTCCGGACTGAAATTCCTCAAGCATCATCTGATCTATAGATTCTACTTTTCCTTTTAATTAGAAAATTAAAGAAAAACTGTAAAATGCTTTGTTTTGACATTTTAAACTGATTACATACATTCTTAAGACCTAACGGCTGTGCAAGTTTGAAAAATGCATGATAAAATAAAGAAATATGAATGAAAATATATTGAACATATATTTTATTTCATTAAAGAAAATGATGTAAGCACATAACACTCTTGACACACAGTTCAGTTCTCCAAAGAGGCTGATTTCATCACTATTGCAAGTAATCCCTTCTGGCCAATTTATTGAAAGCACTGTTATCTCAAAATTCATCTTTGTCAGTCTTTCATAACTGAAGACAGCATAAGGGCTTAGAACGAATATTAAAAAAAACAAACAAGAACAGCATAATTCTGTTCTACCTTTCTATAAACACATCATTACTTGCCACAGTCAACTTACATAAAGGCTACTTCAGAGCCAGACACTGAATAAAAAGGTACATACCAAACCCTGTAAAATTTACAACCATGTTTTCTAGATCTAACTGTTCTCCCCTCAGGAGCTTAACTGGTGCAATCTTCCCCCAGGCAAAATTCAAACCTAACAGATGGGCCTTATGAGAGCTCTTGAAGATCAACAAACTTTAGTTCAGTCTGATCAAAAGGAGAACATTTCAGAGTTACTGTCCCTCCACTAAGAACACCCAGCCTTCAAGATGCTCAAATCTAGGGCCTCGTCTACACTACAGAATTTTGTTAACAAAAGTTATGCCGCTTTAATTAAACCACTTGCATGTCCACACTATGCTCCTTGTGTTGGCAGAGCACATCCACACTAGCAGCTCTTGCACTGACACGGAGAGCAGTGCAATGTGGATAGCTATCCCACTGTGAAACTGGCTGCAGGGTGCTTTGGGAAGGGTTTGCAATGATGCAGGTTTCTCAATCCCATCGTCCCACGGGCATCCTACTAGATTGCCAGCTGCTTATTAACTGAAGTGTAGGGGGAGGAGAGGGAGATTGTGTGACAGGGAATGGGGTGTGCAGGGGGGGGGGAGGAGAGAGAGAGAGTGTCGGCATGCTGTCTCTAAGTTCAGACAGCAGCATGAGCAACCAACCCTGGGGGAGGGGGAGACACCCCCCCCCCCATCAGCCCCCAGCTCTGCAGAGCACAGCAGTTCCCCCCTCCTCCCCAATAGCAGCAGCCTGCTCTGCCAGCCTGCCAATTTCACATTAAGGATTCTGTAATTCCCTCTGAGTTCTCCCATACTGGGAGAGTCATCCTCAGCAACTCTGTGCACTCTCCACACTGAGGAATAATGAAAGCTTCCCGGAGCTTTGAAAGGGGAGGGTGAATGCCTGCAAGGCAGCCAAGTTCGAAACAGTGAGCAGGGTGGTCACAGCCAGCATTGTGGGATGCTGGGGGAGGCCAGTTATGTCAAAATAATGAATGGCAGCGTCTACACCAATGCTTTGTCACTCTAATTTTACGGCAAAAAGCTTTGCCTCTCATCAAGGTGGTTTTGTTTTGCTACCAAAAGTAACTTTGTAGTGTGTATACCTCCACTGGTTTGTCCACAATTTGATGTCAGTACAGATTTCAGGAAACATGATCGCTGTAGTCAACACTGCTAAATAAGCAGGCAGCCTCATTCTATACTAGATATAACTTCTGAGAGATCCTTAAGAATAGCTTCTGAAGGTGACAAATACGTGGATAACTGGTGAAAGCAAGTATCTAACCAGAGAATAGGAAGGCAGCACTACTGCTGATCACTGTCTAGAGCAGGGGTTCTCAAACTAGGGGTTGGGACCACTCAAGGGATCACGAGGTTATTACATGGGGGGGGGGGGGTCATGAGCGGTCAGCCTCCACCCCAAACCCCGCTTTGCCTCTAGCATTTATGATGGTTTTAAATATATAAAAAGTGTTTTTAATTTATAAAGGGGGGGGTCGCACTCAGAGGCTTGCTATGTAAAAGGGGTCACCAGTACAAAAGTTTGAGAACCACTGGCTAGAGATCAAGATCCTGCGAACAGAGGTGGAAGATACCCCTTCCATACTCTCTAGATACTTCCAAAGGCTTACACATCTTGTTTTATCTGGTTTGAGCTTTAACCACATCACTCCCATCTAATCTATCTCTGCCAGACAACAGAAAAGGGAGACTACTATCAAGATCAGACATAAGGAAGACTTAGAACTGCATGTCATCCATATTTCTTTACCTCCCCCAGTGGCCCCACATATCCATCAAGGCAGATAAGCAATTGTCCAAAACCACTACTGGGGGAATCTAACAAAATGTTGGGAATCATTAGGAAAGGCACAGATAAAAAGACAGAAAATATCATATTTCTCTATGTAAATCCATGGTATGCCCACATCTTGAATACTGTATGCTGATCTGGTCACCCCATCTCAAAAAAAGATATATTGGAATTGGAAAAGATAAAGGAAGGGGCAAGAAAATTAATGAGTATGGAACAGCTTCCACAGGAGGAGAGATTAGTAAGACTGGGACTTTTCAGCTTGGAAAAGAGATAAATAATGGAGGATATGATAGAGGTCTATAAAATCATGAGTGGTTTGGAGAAAGTAAATAAGGACCTGTTATTTACTCCTTTTCATAACACAAGAACTAGAGGTCACCAAATGAAATTAATAGGCATCAGGTTTAAAATAAACAAAAGGAAATATTTCTTCACATAAGAACTCTGTTAGAGGACGTTGGAACTCTGCTAGAGGACGTTGAGAAGGCTAAGACTATAACAGGGTTCAAAAAAGAACGAGATACATTCATGGAGGATAGGTCCATCAATGGCTATTAGCCAGGATGGGCAGGGATGCAAAACATACTCTGAAACATCCCTAGCCTCTGTTTGCAAGACCTGGGAATGGGCGGCACGGGATGGATCACTTGATGATTACCTGATCTGTTTATTCCCTATGAAGCACCTGGCATTGGCCACTATCAGAAGACAGGATACTGGGCTAGATGGACCTTTGGTCTGACGCAGTATGGCCGTTCTTATTCCCTCCCCCCACCCCCCCAAAAGGAAAGAACTGAAGAGAAATTCCAATCACTCAGCTCAGGTTGGGAGTTAAAACAAACATAACCCAGTGAATCCTGTGAGAAGGTAATTATCTGGCCACTTCACTAATTTACATCAAAGTGAAAAGTAAAGCACTTGAAAAGTTAGTTTACAGGTTTTCCTATGCATTACACTCCTTTTCAAGAGGAAAACAGATACAATCCTAGAGAGTACAGCCTGAGGCAATGGATTACCTCCACATAAAATACCCACTAAGACCCCAATTCAACTAAAGGATTTATGGATTGAGTCCTACTAACTTCAGAAGGACTAGAGACGGGAAGGAAACAGTTTTTCCATCCTAAGAAAATCTGAGATAGTAAAAAAAATTCCCATCCTGAATCATGGCAAAAAGTCAAAATCTCAGAAATTTGAATTCTGAAAAAAAAATTCAATTTGAGTCAAAGTTTTCTGTTTTATTTAGACTACTCTTTTTTTTAACTACAAATTAAACGAAATTTTGAAACAAAGTTGTTTTGAACTAGAAAAAAAGTTTTTCCATTATAAAAACGTCAAAATGAATCTAAACGAGTCAAGTAAAAAACCTGTCAAAACTGATCCGTACCTGCAAGTTTTTGTTCTGACACATCAGCATTTTCCAACAAAAAACACTGCTGAAAAATTCCTAATCACCTCTAACTGGGACTCCACACAAGTGTAACAGTTTGTCAGGATAGATACTTACAAAGTCTGAAAATGACACAATCAGATGAACTCTGTGAGCACTTGCTTTTGCAGTAAGCTTTTTCCATCTGAAGGATGTGTCTTGAGCAGCATGCCAGGTTACGATCCTTTCTGCTTTGATGCAGCATTCATCACTTGTAAACTAGGGCTCAGATACCAGAAACGCTATAAGGGTATGTCTATACAGCAAAGAAAAACCCAGAGCTGGCCCATGCCAGCGCCCAGGCTCCAGCCTGAGCCCAGATGTCTACACAGCAATGAAACAGCCCCAGAAACCGAGCCCAAGTCGGCTGGCACAGGTCAGCTGTGGGTGTCTAGTTGCTATGTAGTAATAATGAGAATCTGACTCACTGCTTGCTCTCTCACTTAGGAACAGAAATTACAAACCAAACTTGTTCTGAACTGAAACATACAGTCACGCTCCTGGGAGTGACACACTGTTCCTTCCATTGCCTGACTCTTATAAGTTTCAAAGATGGAGGAATTAGACCACAGGATTGCTGCTCAGTTAAAAACTTGTAACAGACAAAGACAGAATTTAAGTATATAGTTGAATATGTTACTATAAACATATTGCATGGTTACCTTGATCATCTGTGAATATGAAGCTGGTTTTAATACTGACTTCTTACAATGTTAGTATTTGATAGTTTTAAGACCAACATTCTGGGTACTGAAATAGGATAAAATGCACAGTTAATGACTGCAATTATCACTTGCCCAAGTACAGATTTAATGGAATCTAAACCAATGCTCTTCAAGTACTAGTTATATCAATGTAAAGACCGGGTAATATAGATCTGTGGAAAGATTAAGTACACATTCTGAAAAATATGAGGTATTATTAAATGAGATTCCCCAGGAGATAGACACATGGCCAGCAACAGAAGCTGAAAAGATAAAATTTACTTACCTACACATGTGTTTTCTTCTCTGAAGTGGTCAAATGGTGCTCTGTGATCCTTTAACTCCATACTGGTGATGCATCTCTACTCTACAAGTTATCCCAATTATCAAAAATATTCCTGTTTCAGGAACAAAAGAATTTCCCTTGCTTAATTTTGGATTTTTAACTTGTTCTTTCTTGTTCCAACCTGCAAGTGCCAATATGCCACAGTGGTCCTACTTGTCATGTGAATGGCAAGTAACCCAAAGTGAATCTTAAGAGTAGAGAGAAAACAAACTTCTTTCTATTCTAAGAAGTTGTTCTGATGAGCTTCCTAGGACAGCCATTTGCCCTGAATTACATGGGACCTATCTGAGTTCCTTCAGTGGCGCAGAAGATAATCTGGTACCTGACTGAGGAAATTCCACTGATAATCAGGAAAATGTACAGAGTAGAGAGTATCACCACCATAGAATAATGGACCACAGAACACCCAATGCGCATCAGGGAGAAAAAGGAACAGGCCAGAATGTCAGGATTCAAGCAGTAACACAGAAATCATGGGGAGCAGAGGCAGAAACTCCTATCTAGCAGCAGCAAGAGCAGAAATATCCACAAAATGCAACTGCTGACTTATACAGAAGAAGGGTCTTCCAGAAAGGAAAGAAAAAATTACAAAAATGGAGAGGGAGGTACGGAGAGAAACCTGGGATGATAAATCAGTATGTGAAAGTGATGGAAGGGATAAAAGAATGAGTAAATAGCCTATAATTTAGGTTATAGGAGTTAAGAATGGGTAAATAATTAAATTAAGAATCAATACAAACTGACTTTCACTACAACCTTTTCCCACTCCTGTGTGCGTTGCCTACTTACATTTAAAGCTCTTTAGACAGGACAGAACCCTTATGTGTCTAAAGAGCCCAGGACACTTTTAGGTGCTCAACAACCACCACCCTACTAAGTATTGCTATTTAAGTGAAAAGTCCTAAATGAAGACAAAACTTTATGATAAACAATACTGGGTGTGACTTTCAAATCATCTAAGTGATTTAGGTGCACAAGTCTAATTGAAAGTGTTTGTGGTCCTAGATCACACAGGCATTTTTGAAAATCACACTTAAACCATACCCAGATTAAGCCATGATAACTAAAACCATGTGAAATAAACAAGAAAGGCTTTACAATTACAAACTATCAAAAATAAACATAAGAACCAACTATTTGTATTTTTATAATGTAAATTGAATGCTGAGAAATCAAGAGTGGAAAATGAACAGACACAAATCAATGAGAGATCATTTTAAAAGTGAGTTGCCATGCCAGCACTAAATCTGGTTTTAAAAAGTACTTTTTAGAAGTAGATAATTGTGAAGCCGTATCTAGATGGGTTATGCCACACATTTTTAATCCCTAGAAAAGGAGGGAAACATCATATTACTAAAGTTTGTTGACATTACATTGGGAGGATTTACAAAAATCAGTGAGGACAAGAGAAATAATACAAAGGGACCTAGAGAGATAAGAAACATGGACAGAAAACAAAATAAGATATATTCTGAATCACCACCTCTCTGTGCCTTAATGCTTTGTCTACCCTGACTGTGTACATCGCAAGATCTTCAAAGCAAGAACTCTTATTATGAGTTTGTAGAGCAGATAACACAGTGGGACCCTGATCTTGATTGGGGTCCCTGGGTGTTACTGTAATGCAAATAATAAATTAACAGGAAAGAGAAACCAGGAAAGCAGTTATAGTGAAACAGATACAGCAGCAAGAATGAAGAGCAAGTTAAACAAGCATGCAATGTGACAACCCAAAAAAGAGGATAATGGAGTCAGAGTGGCTGGATTTAAATAACCAATTTTAATCATGATTTAAATTAGCAAGTAGGAAACCTTGACTTAGATCATCTATTTTAATCATGTTTTGCATTAAACTTTTTAGTTACTTTCCTTAAAAAAAGGTTGAGCCTCTTTTATTATTAAAACACACTGAAAACTAAATACAGCCTTCACACTAAATTTGGTGCTTTTTTCTTAATTAGACTATGCCTCAACACATTTAAGCAATTATATAGCTTAACTTACATTTATTCAGATTCTTACTTATTTTATGTTAGAAAATAGTGAATGATGCATTTCTTATTTACTAGATGATACTTATATTTTTACTTGTGATTTAAGTCAAGCTCATTTGCATGGAAATTAAATTAAAAAGGACAAACAGCATTTAAATTTTTTTATTGAATAAAACTACTTAAATGTGTTAGATGCATAAGAAAAAAGTTTATCAAAGCATGTTTTGCATTTAAAACTTACTGATTTATTAAACAAAGGAAGTATTATCTGTAGTTATGAAGAGAACTAATTTTTTCTAGACACGGCCTACAAGATTTTAGAACCAGTAGATCTGATTCTCTCATACCTAGATTTTATTCATAAATTGGAAGAGGAAAACAAGACTTGTTTCTTATACACTAGTCATTGAACTTAACTAGTTGAATACGAATATGAAAAAAAAACACTCTCTCTGCACCTGCAGAAGAAATTACTTCTGTCAAAACTGATTTAGCACTTCGGCAAACTCTGGTTCCAGGTGCTCAGCCAGTGACTTCTACCAGTTCAGTGGGAGGATATTCTTTCAACTTAGCAGAAAACATGCACTACTTAATATTTTTTGTAATTGGTTTAAATTATTTCAGTAGATTATAATAAGTGTAGGCCTTAACAAAGACTCTGGGTTTCAAATTTAAAATTAAATCGTTTTTTCCCTAAATAAACCTGTATTCACTCTAAATAAAACATCCAATTTAAATTTAAAAAATCTTTTTTATATATATATTTTTTTCAAATCATCAATTTTTCCAACTCTGGCCACAGTTTTGGCCAACATATGCAAAATTATCACATGGATCAAGAAAAGCGTCTGTAGATGGCTCTGGCGCAAATTTTAGGTTTACTTCCAGGGACCACATTACCTTCAACTTGTCTATTTTCCTGGGAGTTCAGGGAACAGAAACAAATGGTCAGCGGGTTTTGGAGGAGATTGAATTTATGAGGAAAGATTAAAGAGCTAAATGTGTATAGCTTTATTAAGACAATTAACATGTTGTTGGAAAAACAAATTATTCTACATTTGAACAATACTTCTAGAACACCAATAATAAATATTTAAGAAATCATGAGTTGTATTTCTGTGGTTTCACAATCCCATTTTTTTGTATTCTTTGAAAATATGTTTCCCTGTTGCTGTATGTAAGACCCACAAAACTGAGGAAACACACTAAACAAGAAAAGCCATTAAACTGACTATACACAAAGTGCTGTCAAATGCACAAAGAAAACCAATATTCTTTCTAATCTTTCAGCTATAGTCATCTTAAGTGTCATTTAAAAGTAGGCCAAAAACAACACAAAGACAGGAGTTGATGGTACAGTAGAAACTCAAAGTTACGAACACCAGAATTATGAACTGACCAGTCAACCACACACCTCCTGTGGAAACGGAAGTACACAATCAGGCAGCGAGAGAGAAAGAGAGCAGGAAAAAAAGCAAAATACAGTACCATACTGCGTTAAATGTAAACTACTAAAAAAATAAAGCTGTACTAACTCAATGTTCAGTTTGGGACCTGAAAAAGGAGGAAAGCTTGTTTTTCTTTTCCAGATTATGAACAAACAGGAAAATGAAGGTGAAGACAACTGAGTTACCTGCAGAAGCCAGTATTTTAAGTTTCTCATGTTGACCTGGCTGACATATTAAAAAAAAATTAAATTGACTATTTCATTTAACTATTTTAGTTAAACAAACAAAAACAAATCTGATTTTAAAACACTTGAATGTTTAACTAAATTCAAAAATTCATATGCTTGTTTTGTTAAAGTATTCTCGGTTTGCTGTTGAAGAAAAAAATCCAGAATACATGACGTTGTTTTAGTTAAAAAAAACAATTTAAATGTCTGTCTGGTGATGTTCTCCCCCTAATACAGCATGGCAAGAAAATCCTCCAAATATTAATGATTAACCTGTTGAACTGGAGATAGTTCACCTCCCAACCACTTCATAAATATCTGCTTCAATTACCTTTGGTAAATGAAATAACCAAACAATCATTCATTTTCTGATATAGCTGTAAAACTAATCTGAAAAGTTTTCAAAATAAATCAATTTTAAAATGTATAGTGTGTACCTTTTACAAATGAAACCTACATCTATCTCTGAGTTGTGAAGAATACGTATTAAGGTTATAACAGCCAACAAGAATGCACTTTTATGTAGAAATCCATGATTAAATAGAGTCTTCCTGACTAGTGATTGAAGTCATGATATAAATCAATTTGATTTAAATCAAATCCACCCTGCAATTCTTCATACAAATCTTTCAGGCCATAACTTGACATACAAAGTAACAAAGAAATTTGCTAATACTTTACAAAAGGAATTTCAACCGAAAAATATTTAACTTTTCTGCTCTCATAGTGCACAAAGATAAGCAAAGTTTTAAGTTTTTCAGGCCTTAAGCTACTAGATTTTTTTGAATTTACAGTTCTTGAATACCTATCACTCAGTTAAATAATGATTATTGCTCAGTACCTATTTTTATACATGATAGTGCATCTAAATTTCAATTTTAGTTTTCTGAAAAATTCTTACTCTGGGTTTCTGACAAGTGATTATCTGATCAATTTCTAGAACTGAAAGACTGACTAGATCACTATCGTTAAATTAATCTGAAAGTTAGAAAATCTTCAAATTTTTATTACAAGTTTCCACTGCAGCCCAATTACCATATCACACTTTTTTGTGTACAACTGCTCGTCAATTTTGACATTTTCTTTCCTTGTTCCCTTTTAAAAGAGCCAAAAATTGTATAAAACAATAGGTACACCTTAAAGAAAATCAAGAAAATTAATTCATGAATTAAATATATTCTGTGGGCTATGCGAAGCATAGAATAACCAGTGTCTAGTGCACTTTGATCCCACCTCTTCTTTTCTCTTGGAATGCTCCCTCCTTTCAACACACACAGGGCTCTGGCCTCTGTGTCAGGGTGGCCAGTGCAAATACAGTCTAGCAACTCTACAATGGAGAGAAAATCCACTTAATTTGTTATAGGGACCATTGAACACCAGCTAAGGATCTGCCCCACTGTGTTTAAGCCCCCTTTACACCACAGGAGCAGACTAAAAAGAGCAACAGATAACCAAGCCCTCTGTCTTTTGCATCCTGTAAAATGCCGAGCAGTGTTGGGACTAACATTAATCACAGATCCATTACCTCATGTCCTTATTTGGCTAAATATATCCAAATTATAAAGGAAATTCATGGTAGCTGCCAGTAATTCGGACTTTTAAAAATGGCTAATACCCAAACAAACTTCCTAAACTGTCTTGGCCCCCATTATATCAATCGCAGTATTTAGACTGCCAAGTGTTGGACAACATTCAATAGGTTAACAACACGTCTGGCAGTCAAACTCGGTCAGCATGGATTCCATTTCATTACTAATACACAGGGTATTTTTACATATGCCTTTCAGAACTTACAGTTGGAGAAGTTGCCCGCTGAAACGAAGCAAATGATAAAGTTTAGAAAAAGATTTAGCGTACGGCTACATTTGCCATGGGATAAACAACCCATGGCACAGCTGCAGATAGCCTATGTCAGCTGAATCTGGCTCACAGGGCTCAGGCTCATGGGGCTAAAAATCACTGTGTAGATGTCCAGGCTCGGGTTGGACCCCATCCTCCGGGACCTTCCACCCTCACAGGGTCCCAGAGTTTAGGCTCCAGCCCAAGCCCGAAGGTCTACACATTGACTTTTTGGCCCTGGAGTCTGAGCCCCGCAAGCCCACACACCCAGCCAGTCACAGGTGTTTTATCCCTGTGTAAACATACCGGTAGGCTCTTAAATGCTAGCACAAAGAGAGTCCTACATAGAAAATTAAAATTTGAAATCACAAGTCTCAGGATACATCTTTTTGCATCCTATTGGCATGAAAGAAAAGCTAAGCAAGAACTGGCCGTGGAAGTCTTGAGTAGGAAGTGGCAGGATGCTTTATACCAATTTCATGAAATGGGACGTATTTTCCAGTTTTGTAAAGTCATAACTTGCTGCTGAGACTTTAGAACACTACAACTCTGTGCACTGTAAACTAATATGTGAAATACAGAATGTTTTTATAACATTCTTTCAAAACAATTTCTTTGAACATGCTGCTTACACTCTAGGTAAGCATGACAAAACACTTGACATCAACGACTAAGACCACTGAAAGTTCAAAAGGAAGCAGTTTGAAGTATCTGAAAACTCAAAAATATCATTTAAAAATCCTTAACCCCCCAGAGTAGCTAACAAATTTACAGATGCTCCCCGGGTTACACAAACCCGACTTACGCAAATCCACACTTACGCAACTTTTTCCATAAGCTTTTTTTTTTTTGGACACGCACCTAATTGTCAGGTATATGCTCCCGATTTACGCAAGTCGGGGAGCATCTGTAGTTTGTAGGTGTGTGATTAAAATCTGGAAATGAAGGCCAGTATTTTTATCATGATTCCCAAATATATTTTTACATAAGTTGTATAATTCACACAATTAATTATATCACTCATTTGTTTCATTGGGTGGCAAGAGTACTAAGCTTGGATTCTAGATAAGTTTTAGATATCACTGCAATAATCCTATATTAACATTCAGTACAGGTGATCAAGTTCTTTCAACTAATCCCACAAAACGCCTTTATGTTATCCATGCTTAATTAAAACTAGCAGCAGGTTTTATAGCAAGAGATGTTACTAGCCTTCTTATAAAACATCTGGGCAGTTTGGTCTTCCAATAAACCTTTTTTTCCAGTGCCATAAAGACTTGAACATAACGTTACGGGAACAAGAACTTAGAATTTATTTTTCCCGTTCCACGTATTACTTCTGAATCTGAAAGCAATTGCAAAAAGGTGTCAGGAACACCTTTTAAAGAACCAATGGTAAAGTTATTTTCAGCAGAATCCCTGAACGATAAATAACGGCCTGTATAGCCAATTGTCAACCGAGGTTTGTCAGTATTACATAAGAACTAGAACAAATTATATTAAATTCAATCTCCTTAAGCACCCTATTGTAGGTGCAAAATGGATGATCTTCACTTCCTGGATAGGACGTGCAGCCTTCACGAATGAGAATGCATACATAAAAGAGGCCTGAAGCATTTTGCAATCTGGTCACATGAACACATCACAGAAATGAAGCATCTGCACTAGTACCGCTTGCCTTTTTATTGTATTTTAGATTGCTGTTCTGCTTTTATAAATGTCACTCTTATAATTCATAATACAGTCACAAATGTCACTCCAAAGTGGTCAATTTAGAAGACGACTAAGTTTTACAACTCACCGTTTAAAAAAAGTAGGTCAAATATGGGCAACCTTGACACTAAGCCTTTAGGAGGTCTAATAAGTTAACCCTCCCCCCCCCAAAAAAGGCAGTACACACAACTAAAGATTAAGGAGACCCCCATTTCAAATCACAGAAAAAAAGGAGCAAAGAGTCCTGTGGCACCAAAAAAAAGAAATCAGGATTTTCATTCCTAGTGCTGCCATATTCTCATTTTGAGAGTAAAAATTTAGAAAGGAACAATTTAATCTAAGTAAACCCTTGAAAAATAATTTCTGAAATGCATTTGTCTAAAAATGTCCTTCACAATATTCTGAGGGTATGTCTTTGCCTCAGAGTTAACCTGAGTAATCAGCACTCCAGTGTAAGCACCTGGGTATGAGTAGCCACACTCCACAGTCATTTCCAAGTTACTGGGTACACACTGAGTGCCGCTTGTACTTCTGCAGGCATATCCCATGGTTCTTTGTACTGCAGTAAGGTAAGCCACTCTGAATCTTTTGAAGTGAGTTGTGGGAGAACTTGTCTGTCCTCCTGTGTACACAGGGAAATTGTGGGAGGCATTGGAGGACAATCAGCTCCCGAATGGTTTGGCCTGCATCTTCACTGAAATGGGATATCAGTCCAACTGAAAGCAGCATCCAGGCTTTAGCCTGTGGCCTCAGACAAGCCAACTAGCCCAAGCTGATAGAACAAACTAAAGATCAGAAGTTTGTGCGTGGGGATGGGGAGGTTAGGGACAACACCTGAGTAAAAGCCCAACTTAATTCTGCAGTGAAGAGATACCCAGGATGATTCATTTACTAGCTGTCTATATCTATTTCATCCTTTGAGGAGAATCAACTTAAGATGTTTTTTCAAGATTGATATCAGCAAGTTAGTGCTGTACAACTTCTCAAACATTAGTGGCACTGAAAGTCAACCACTAGAAATACTTTAAAGCTGAAAAAAGTTCTCATACATGGCAATTTATTAAATTGGATAAACAGGTCTAAGAAACCAAGTGGTGCATATGAGTTACTTTCAGGATGTTATTTCAAACTTGGGAGTAAATGGGTAAAATCCTCTGAGTCAAATTCAGCCTCAATGTCATGTGTCTATTTTCTACACAGTACTTCTAACATTTAAAATTTCCTGGCTTCTGCTGTAGGAAATAATTTTTTTTGACCCTCAGAGTTTTATCAAGATCCACTCAAAATCGGTAACAATAGATTAATAATTTTTATTTGTGGTGACCTGCAGGGTTGCTGCTCAAATTTATGGTAAGCATGAGTCAGGATAGGCTAGAGTGTGTGTTTTGTGCTGGGAGATTTTGTGTTGATTTGTGCAAGTGGCAAATGAGGGGTGCTTGTTGTGGTACGGGGCTGCATTTGGGCTTACTGTGAGTTACTGTACCAGGAGAAAAGAACAGGAGTACTTGTGGCACCTTAGAGACTAACAAATTTATTAGAGCATAAGCTTTCGTGGACTACAGCCCACTTCTTCGGATGCATATAGAGTGGAATAAATATTGAAGATATATATATATATATATATATATATATATATATATATATATATATATATATATATATATATATATATACACACACACACATACAGAGAGCATAAACAGGTGGGAGTTGTCTTACCAACTCAGAGTTGTGCTGAGTTGTGCAGGTGAGGAACTATATGTATTTGGAGTATTTTGTGTTACATGGATGTGGCAGTTGGGCCAAGTAATCCACCATGCAGTTGCCCTCATACAGCCAATGAAATTGTTGCATGCAAATTAGCTGCAGAATGAGGGTGGTGATTGGCTGAGTTACCACAGCTATCACAACAGTCTTGGGCTCAGGTCGCTGTCGCACAGGTGTAATTCATAAAGTCAAAATGGCTGAAAACTTAGAAACTAGATGGTAACATACAGTAAATCTCAGTGGTAACTGAATGTGGTAATATTCTGAAAAAAAAGGGTCCCAAACCATGCATGTAGGTGTTTCCATTGCTTCACACTGCCTCAGATATTCCAGGCTTCAGCATGACATACAGACAGGTGACAATCCTGGAATCATATTCTATAAATAAACCATGTACCTACTGCTTCTTAGAAGGAGAAAAATTTCAATTAAATATGAAAATCTTACATAACCTCTAATATATGGACAGTCTTATTTTAGAATACTTTCATACTAGCACATGCAATTATTCTCTGTCAAAAGGTAAGCAAATTAACTATTTTGGTGTTTTTCTATTATTGTAGACAACAGTAATAAAATCCAGACGCATTAAACTAATCAGTATGCTAACACTCACCTGAAATTCTGTCCCTCTCACAACTCCCTCCCACCTGTTCAAACCAACAGAGAAAAAGTTTGGGAAAACAAGCCTTGAATGGTAATCTTAATGCTACCAGACCTAGGCTGTGGCAGATCTTCGCAAAGGATTCCTCACCAACAATGCCCTTCCACTTACCCCTTCCTCCTTTAAACAAGGGGGCTATTAATTCAAGCCTCTCAGAGTATCAGGTGAAAACCAGAAGCTTAGCCTTCACTCAGAAATCAACAGATAGTCAGTGAAGATCACAGAGCATGGGTGTAACGTTCTCTACGTAATTCACCAGTCAATGAGCAGGATGCTATCGTTACACCTTAAAATCATTTGGAAAATGCATCCCCATGTAGACATCATTAATACTACAATCTAGATGCAAACACTGTAACAAGGCATTGATCCAACAAAACAAAAAAAAAAAAAAAAAAGTTTTCAAACTTGCTTGCCAAGCATGAACATATCAAAGGAAGGGTAGAGGAAAATTATGAATTCTATTATACAGTAAATAAATTACAAAAAGAGAAACTCCACCATTTCTTTCCACTGCTCCCCTAACTCAGCTACTTATCTGGGTTGAGTCTCACTCTCACCGTGCTAGCTAGCTCTCATCTGTGTTCCAGTATCTATAAAGCCCTGAGATAGTCACTCAAACACATGAAGTGGTTTATATTAGATTAAAATATGAAGAAAAAAAAATCAGTATTGCCAATCCTCTCAATTTTAATGCAATGTATAGCAATATTTGGTGTTCTTTTTAAAGCTCCAACTCCCAGATTTCATGTCATTTCATGAGAATCCCAACTTTCATTTAAAAGAAATGTCTAGCACTCAACAGTGGAGAAAGGTATGAAAACATGATCCCAGTGCACGCTAAAGGCACATGATACAGATGGCAAATACAAAGCACCCAAAATGTATAGTTTTTTAAATCATCATGATTTTCAAGCCAATTCTATGATTTGGAGTGAGGGGGAAGGGGGGCTGATTCAGGGTTTTTGAACACTTGGGGTTGTCAATACTCAAATATACTGACATCAATCTCATCTGCTACAGTTCTGCAATATTTGAATGGACTATTTTAAACTTTTTGTCCAACTAGACTTTAACAAAAAAAAAATTTTCCCACACTATCATGTACTGTTAGGGGTGATAAAAACACCGCCCATTGTATTGCAAAAATACCATTTGGAAATGTAAATAAGTAATTTTTCAAAAGCTACTAAGAATCTGACTGTTTTGGCATTTGTTTCTCTACATGAACAAATACATTAACTAGATTTCTCCATTTAATGGAAGTAAAACTAGAAACACATTTATGTAAAAATCATAATGGGCCATGATCTATTAGATTTGTCAAGGACACAAAGCACCATTTATGATCAAAGTTACAGAATTTCTTAAGCCATTTTAAAACTCAATAACTAGATCTAGAATAGAGTTGGACTAGTAAAGTGACAAGTAAATAATTTAACATCATTTCTTATTCTATTTATTTGTCCTATCATTTAGTTTGATTGTTAATTAAATATTAGCACACAAAAACAAGAGTCACTCAGTACATCACATGTTTTTGAACAGCTTAAATCACAACAAAAACAATATTTTATAAGTATATTCAGTACTGCTCACCAAGTTCATTGCTCATTTGCAAGAAGGAAATAACTAAAAACAGTGTAAAAGATAAATATATAATATATAGGAATCATATGTTTATCTTTTATTGGATTCAATTACATAAATATTCTATTAAATTTTAATCCTTAAACATCCTAAAGATGACAACTACACCAACAGAAGTTGGCCCAATAAACAATATTACCTCAGGTTTCAGAGTAGCAGCCCTACCTTGTCTGTCAATCACATTGATTATTAATCTGTGTTTGTTTTAAACAAAGAAAAGTATTTTATGGTCAGAGAAAAGGTTGGTACATGACAAGGCCTATCCACATACCAGATAGCAACCTATGCTGATCAAGTAAACTAAAATTCCCCCTCAATAGTTACAGACAGGTTGCTTCTCTCTGTAATACACAAACACCTGCACTGGTATAGGCAGAATACACCAACCAACACCTTTAACACTTCATCTTTGAACTTTAGATCATACTGATTGCATTTTAACACAAAATACAACTACAAAGGCACTTGACACTGTTTTATGAAAGAGGCATTGGCATCCCAGGAAAACAGTCGTTAAACTTTACTATTTAAATACGGACCTTCTGCACATCAAACAAGAAGGAACCAAATTGAGTGGCTATCAAAACAGCCAGTTAATGATTTCTATACTTCAAGAACTCCATTCCCACCTGACGAGAGATTTTTTTAGGGAAAAAAAAACAAACCTCCAGGAAGAAAATGAAAACCTAAGGACAAAGTATATTACTGAAAGTACCGAAGTCGGCGATTTTTCTGCTATCATTAAGCCTGGTAAGAGCAGAATCATTCAGGAGAGAGCACTAACCATGCAAAAGCTCAATATGCAAATAAAAATATTGAGGCCTCTCTTCCTTCTGCTGGGTAAGTACAAGAGGAAAACACAACGCACCTGGTGGCTCCTAGCCCTTGTTCTCGGTTCTAGGAATGACAATCCCCACCCATCCCTTCTTCCTGCCCTAGCTGCCCTCTGCCCCTGGCTGGGAGATGGCCGGGGGCAGGAGGAGTGTGGGTGGCGGTGGTTTGGGCTGCTCCGTGTGCGGGCTGTGTGTGCCTCTGGGCTGGGGGGAGAGGTGATTTCCCAGGGGCCGCTGTGTGCAAAGAGGCCCAGGAGATGGCGTCTCAGGGCCCCCATCTCGTGAGGGACTTCAAGGCTGAACCTGCCCCAGCCTCCCTGGCGGCCTCCCCCGGCTGAGGGAAGAGCTGCAGGGCCGACGTCCCCCCCAATCCCCGACCGGGGGAGCGACCGCAGGGCTGCGGCCGGCCCCAGCCTGCCGAGACGCGGGGGCTGCACTGACCTGTCCTCCGAGTCCATCCGGCTCAGGGGCTCCCCGTCCGAGGACATCTCCAGGCTGCCCCGCCGGCCCCCCGACGTGGCGCTACAGCTGCTGCTGCCACTGCTGCCGCCCCCTCCGCCGGTGCCGTAGCCTTCGTCTCCGCCGCTGGACACGCTGCTGCTGCTGCTGCTGCTACTGCCGCCGCCGCGGCCCAGCCCGTCCTCCTGGCTGCCCCGGGGGCCCTTGGACTCCTCCTTAGCGTCGGCCTCGCTGCTGCCGCCGGGGCTGAGCGAGCGGGTCTCGTCGCTGCAGCAGCCGCTGCTGGTGCTGCTGCTCCCCACCAGGCTGCTCTCCTCGCCGCCCTCCTCTTCCTCCTCCTCGTCCTCCCCGTCCCCGGCCTGGCTGGCGCTCTCCGGGCTCGGCTCCGACATGCTCTCGGCCTCGCCGCTCAGCAGCAGCAGCGCCTCGGACTCCGCCGCCGCCGCCACCCCGGCCTCTTCCTCCTCCTCGGCCGCCGCCGCCGCCTCGCCGGGAAACAGCCCCTCCGGCTCCGCCATGTCGCTGAGAGCGGCCGCCATGGTGCCGCCGAGCTGCTGCCTCCTGTGTCGCTCGCTCGCTCCCGCCGCCGCCGCCGCCTCTCGCCCGCACAATCGCGCAGCAGAGCGAGCTAGCCGCAGAGGGGAGGGGCTGCTGCACGCGCTACGGAACCCGCCTGGGGACAAAACACCGAGCTGGGAGGGTGGCGCCGGGAGGGGAGAGGAATCGAGGACGCGAGGCTGCTTGGAAGCGGGCAGAACCAAGTGCACGGGGCGGGGCGGGGAAGAGAGAGAATGGGCAGAACCAAATGCGGCGGGGCTCTGAGGCGGGGAGGGAAGGCACTGGGAGGCAGCAGCAGCTGGCAGCTGTGAGGGGGACGCGAGGCTGGGCGGCCCTAAGTGGTTGGGGCAGGAGTCAGAGCTCCAGGCTTCACGCTGGTGACTCTCCCGTCAGGCCCCTCCAGAGAAAACAGGGACCCTCGTTGCCTTTGCCCCTGCCCCCCCTCCAGGCGGGTAATGAATTGCCCAAACTCCCGCCCCACTCAGAACAGTAACTTTTTTACTTCTTCGAGTGCTTGTGCAAATCCATCCCACTCTTAGCACTGCACTCACTGTGCCCCACCATGTGCATAGGGGGTGCCCCACGGTGTCGGAAAGATGGTAGCATAGCTCTGCCAAAAGAAGATGGGGATGCTTCTGCCAGAGCATAACGCTCAACAGACATACGGGCTGAAGAACCCCAAGTGGGTGTGAGCCCTAATCTGAGCCAGAGGGGTTTAAACTAGCTAACGCATAACAGACCCAAATGCATCCCAACACCCACTGGGGTAGTCTCGGAGAACATACTGCTTGACCTTCCTCTCTGTCAGCAAATGGTACAAATCATCTTGGGGAAACTCTGAAAGGTTAGGCTCTTAGTGAATAAAAAGATGAGGCCCTGTGAACTTGAAATGTGCACCCTAGCTTTCCCCTGGTTAGTAAGTGTTTTGGGGAAAACACCAATAAAAGAGTTATTTGGTTCAAATGGAAACCCATTGCTACTTGGGCAGAAACTCAGAGTGGGATCTGAGTGATGCCTTACCCAGATGAAATATTGTACAGGAATGGCCAGCTAGGACAGCTTGCATTTCCCCAAATCTTCTGGCTGATGTAATTGCCACTACTAAGGATGTTTTTGTAGATAAATGCAACAGGGAGCAGTTTGCTAGGTGCTTAAATGGATGGAGTGGATGTGGCTTACCTGCCAGCACAACATTAAAGGCCAATGGAGATAGAGGTTCCCTTACTAGTGGAAAAAACATGTATAAGGCCCTTAAGAAATTTAATCATAGTAGGTGGGAAAAAAAAAACATAGCGTTGAAAGGGGGGAGGAATAGCGGGGATGTGGCAATATTGCTCCCAGGAACACTCTAAGGGCTTGTCTACACTATCAGATGGGTTCGATCTAAGATGCACAACTTCAGCTACGTGAATAGAATAGCTGAAGTCAATGTACTTAGATCTACTTACTGCAGTGTCTTCACTGCGGTAAGTCGACAACTGACGCTCTCCTGTCAACTCTGCTTGCTCTCCTAGTTCTGTTAGAGTACCGGAGTTGATGGGAGAGCGCTTAGCGGTTGATTTATCGCGTCTATACGAGACTGATAAATCGACCCTGGCTGGATCGATCGCTGCCTGCCGATCCAGCAGGTAGTGTAGACAAGCCTTTGGAGAGTGCAAGTAGTCCAAGAATTAGGGAACTGGGAATCACTAGGAAGTAATTAACATCGTTCACATCAAATCCGGAATATTTTCCACTTAAAAGCCTATGTTAGGCAGGAATATTTTCTACTTTGGATCAAAATGTTCCGGACATTCAGTAAGTAGCCAAGCTGTCAGATGGAGGGAGACTGGATTTAGAGGTAAGATGTTCCCAGTGTTTTGAGATATTACTTCTGGTAGAATTAAAAAGGTTTTCAGTGGATGAAATGAGAACAGCATCAGCTCCATATACCAAAATGACCTCAGCCAGGCAGCTGCTATCATAATGACTGTGGCAGCATCTTGTCTGATCTTTTTGAGCAGCCTGTGAATCAGAGGGATGTGAGGGTAAGCATATACATCATCCCTGGCAACTACTGAGTGAGAAATGTATCAGACAGGAATTCTAGGCTTAGACCTCCTTTGGAGCAGAAATTGATACATTTAATGTTCTTGGGCGGTTGCAAATAGGTCTACAGAAGGATGACACCACACGTGGAAAATGTGATGGATAACAGAATCCTTGATCATCCACTCATGGCTTGACAAAAATATCTTCTAGAGCATTCTGCTGATCTAGGATATGTATTGCTATGAGAAATTACTTAGTGCTGAAACATCAGTTCCATAGTTAACCTCCTTCCAGACATCAAAGGGTTCCTTTCCTGCCTGTTTATATAAAATGTGGTTGTCGTGTTGTCAGCCATAACTTGGACTGTCAGTCCATGGATAATTGGTAGGAATGCAACACAGGTTCTACGAACCACTTTGGGCCCTAATACATTTACGTGTAGTCAAGTATCCTCATGGGTCTGTAGACCTGAAGCCTGATGATGGTCCAGATATGCTCCCCATTTCAGAAGGGACATGTCCTTTCATGAGTGCAGGGGACTGGACTAGATGACCTCTTGAGGTCCCTTCCAGTCCTATGATTCCATGTCTATCACTAAGGTCTTGGGTGGAAGAAGTGGATAAAAAGGGGCAAGGGGGGGGGAAAATCTTTCACCATCAACTGCACCTCCCTTTGGATGCCAGAACCAGGGTGCCCTCCTCTTAATGATAGACAGTATCATTGAATGAGAGGCTGTATTCAGAGGCATCCATTGCTGCCTGGAGGGACATCCTGGCTATTAGCTGTTCATCAGCAGTCAAAGATTGAAACTCTGTTCTCCAGGGGTACATTGTTTGTAAAATCTGAAAATGTAATGTAATTTAAAAAGTCATCAACAGTAACACCTGATAATTAGCAATCTAGAATTGCTGGCTGGCAGATGAATAACTCTTACATCTGAATAAATCTCTGGAAGTTATCTTTGTCTGTTGCTGTGTGCTTGTTTCATTAGCTACTATAACCACTAGTGAGTAAGGTATAGGTGAGTGTAGATACTCAGACCTGGTGGACGGTACCTGTACCACTTACCTGCCTTTTTAGAGGTTGGAGGTTCTGATGAAGTTGTTTGCCAGATATGCTTTGTTGGGCTTTGTTGATGAGCAACCGGGTATGGAAGCACAGAGAATGTCCAAGAACTTGTGTGAGCTTTCTTGTGCGGTCTCCACCAGTATCGCAAAAGAATCTGTGATAGGTCTGAGCAGATCCTGAAAGCTCTTCTAGTTGTCTGGGTGGGACAGTGTAGATGGGACCCCTGCCTTATCAAAGGATGAAGTTAATACAGCAGCTGGCTTTGACTCATCTTCTGTCTGGGGGTGTTCCTTTGCAGATAATTCCTCAGCGGGCTCAGATTCATGGACTGCAAGCTGAGACATCTTAGCTCCCTGGGAAGGTGAAGGAGAAGAGGTTCTTACCCTGGAAGATGGTGCAGAAACATAGTATCTTGTTTCTGAAGACCCCAGAGTAAGGCCATGATGAAATGTTATATGGAACAGCGCCCGAAGCTCAGGGAGAAGAGTACCAGGAGCAGGGCACATGTCTACTTTTATATCCCTGTACAATCTAGGCATGTATGAGACTCTTGACTGTTTGAGACTCATAAGGATGAAATGAGGGGACCATTACTGAATATATAGGGGATCCTTCCCTGCTTTGTTGGGCATCTGATGAAGAAAGAGAGCACTTTCCATCTAAGAGGTATGGCCTGCTAATGGAAAATTTAAACTATACATGTTGTATATTTGTGGAAGATACAATGTATTCTTTATACCAGAGATACAAATCCCTGCTGTAAGTGAGAAACTGAATCTGTCCTTAATTATGAAGTTGCTACTGACACCTCCATTAGTTCCTCTTGCAGGCCTGTCAGAAGAGTTATAAAATAAAAACGTGAGTAGACCATCCAGCGGATGGGGCAATTTTGCACATGCACACTAGCCCGTAAATCTCCATAGTTTAAGAAATTATACTTCAAACTTAACTGCCTATGAGGGAGTCTTACTCTTCCTTTACTAGATTTAAAGGATTACCTTTTCAAAGACTTGGGGCTGGTCCACACTAACCCCCCACTTCGAACTAAGATACACAACTTCAGCTATGTTATTCACGTAGCTGAAGTCGAACTATCTTAGTTCGAACTTACCGCGGGTCCACACGTGGCAGGCAGGCTCCCCCATCGACTCAGTGTACTCCTCTCGCCGAGCAGGAGTACCGGCTTCGACGGCGAGCACTTCTGGGATCGATCCCAGAAGATCGATTACTTACCGCCGGACCCAGAGGTAAGTATAGACGTACCCAAAGAGAAAACTAATCAAGACCTTGCATGCTGCAAAACCAGTATGAAAACATTAAAGTCCAGCTGAAATAAACAATGATACTAATGAAATGATACACAACTCTGGAAGAGCACAGCTGTACTATAGATATTGTGTACAATTGTAGAATCACTTTAAAACACCCTTCAGAGAACTTACTGCGTGCTTCATGGTAGTCCAGATTGTGAAATTTTTGTTTGAAAAGACCTATTTTTTTTTTTTTCAAAACCATGTGTACATTTTGTAAAACCAAAATGCTGATGACAGTACAAAACTCTGTTCAAGTGTGTGTATTTTTCATTTTTTTTAATTACTTCTTTCTCTCTCTCTCTCCACACTATGGCCATTCTGGTGCAAGACCCTTTTCCTCTACCACCCAGGTAATTTAGGATAGGCTTCTTGTCTCTCTCACGCTTCTAAATTCTCATTTGAAAATTTCCCTTTCCTTTGACACACTTTCTATGTAAGGTACATATGTGGCCTCCATTTTGTAGTGTCTGAGCACCGCACAGTATTTTATTTATTTATTCTCAGAACCCTCAGGGAAGTGCTATTATCCCCATTGTACAGATGAGGAACTGAGGCACAGAGGCACTAAGATACATGCCCGAGGCACAGAGGCACTAAGATACATGCCCAAATCATACAGGAAGTCTGTGGCAGAACAGGAACTTGAATCAAAGTCTCCCAAGTCCTCAACTAGTTCCCTAACTCCTGGACAATTTTTCCTTTCTTCTTTTTCTGTCCCACTATTTTGTGATTGCAATGTTTCATTCTGTGATTATTGGTAACAACCAATTTTGTAACTTAAATCTATATAGCATTTTGAGATCTAATAGTCTGAGAGAAACCGTATAAAGTTTGTTTCTATAATCTCTCAATAATAATAGACTGTGGGTACAGAAACATAATATCAAGAGACTAACTCAGTGTGACTATTCACCTGCATAAAGTTGCAGAATCAAGATCCAAGTGCACAATTTGCACTCACAAATGGAGAAAAAATTAAGGTCAATTGAAAATCTAGTTTGTGAGACAATTTTATATATAAGGCACTATTGTATATACATATTAAATAATACTTAGTGATGGACTTGAACATGACCTCCAGAGCCAACCGAGATCACTCTTTGTGATTAATGGTATGTTTTCACTGCAATTAAAAACCTGTGGCTGGCCCATGCCAACTGATTCAGGCTCGCGGGGCACAGGCTAAGAGGCTGTTTAATTGAGGTGTAGATGTTCGGGGCTTGCGCTGGAGCCCTGGCTCTAGGACCCTGCAAAGTGGGAGGGTCCCAGAGCTCAGGCTGCATCCCTAGGCCCAACGTCTACACTACAATTGAGTCCTGTGAGCCCAAGTCAATTGGCACAGGCCGACCGCAGGTTTTTAACTGCAGCATAGACATCCTAAGACCTGAATTTCATGGTGCAGAATATGAGATCCAAACACTCTTAACTTCGAAGAAGTTCAGATCTGCATTGAAGCCTCGCTTTATTAGGATATCAACTCTCTATACAATTATTGTCTTTATCTACTTGTATAAATAGGTCATATTTCAAGTAAGTCAAATGAGTTTCCTAGTAAGAACACAAACAGCAGACAATTTCACTATCATGTGCCATTAAAACATAATACAGGAGATTATAGATCATACATTTATCTTAGCCAATAGACCAGTAGTTCCCAAACTGGGGTTCGAAAACCCTTGGGGGTTCACAAAATGTTACAGGGGATTCTTGGGAAAAAATTCCCTAATGACAGACAGAGCTGTTCATCAGGAGTACGGGGCCAGCAGCCTTGGGAACTACCAAGAGCTAAGTAGCTCAAAGCAAGCATATCTATCACACTGAGGAGATTTAAACTTCAAGACTCCTTATATGAAATAGAAAGGGAGGTGGATATTTTTTAATTTTAAAAACAGTAAATAGGCAGCTAGTGTTGTTTTTACATTATTATGAAGAACAAGTTTAAGCTTTGTTGTAATGTGCATTGTTTGCCTGGATTGCTCAAGACCTGAATGCTTGTGTAGAGGAACTCTGAGTTGGCTTCTTAAATACCTTCATGCTGTCTCACGTCTGATACTCCTTGATAAAAGAGAGGAGCCAGAGGCACCAGTATGGGGGGTGGGGGATGACGAGCCCTCCCCTTTTTTCTGGCAGGCCCCACAGGCCCCCCCACTTTTCTGGCAGTGCCCCCCCAGCCCCAGAGTACACGGGGGCTTTGCCCTCGCACCCCTTTTTTCTGCTGGTGCCTCTGATAGGAGCCTTATCTTATAACAGGCTTAATCAAAAGTGATACAAGTTACAAAAGTAAGATCTTGGAAGAGTGTTGCCGTTTTCATAATGTAATAAAAACACTAATGATAATTAATAAATAGTGTGTAATAAGCATGTCATAAAACCAAATTTTATATTTCCAAGATCACTGCTTTTATAATTTATGCTGAGGTAAGGGAGAAAATCCCTGGATATTCATTTTTAGGAGGGGGTTCACGAGACTTGACATTTTAGTGAAAGGGGTTCACGGGTGGTTAAAGTTTGGGAACCACTGCTATAGACCATGTTGTTTCCAATTTGTAACTCTTATCACCTTTCCTCTGCTCAAGGACCTATCACATATATTGAAACTAAATGAACCTGATAGATTCTGCTTAGCTTCAGAGACATACAGTACTGCTCACTATTTCATTCAATCAAATCTCAGAGAAGAGAGAGATTGATGAGCACAACCTACTTTTCTGTGCGTGGCATTCACTGAATGTGAAAAGGGCTTCAACAGGATTGAGAAAGTGACTGTTGTCATGACAGCACTGGGAAGCCAGGGGACTGAAAAGCTCTTCATCAGCTCACTGCAGCAATTCTATGCCAATGGAATCACACTGCCACTGCCAGTCTGCATTCTGACAACTACGGGGAAATGCCAATTCCTCGAACCTCTCCAATTTCATTCTTCTAACTTTCCTGTAGCCCAAACCTGGGATTTGGTAATTTTGCAAAAATGCTGCCTTTTTCAGACAACTATTTTTTGCTTTTTAACAAGGAAAAAATGCCTTATTCTGCTCCTCCACTGCTTGTTACCTTCCTCTTCTGGCAAAATTGCATTGTACCAAAAAGCAGCTCAAGGCTATTGAAAACCTTATTAAAAATACTACAATGGTCTGCAATCTGAGTCACAGTTGCACATTTTACAATCTTGACTACAATTTTTTTCCGGTTATTGGTGACTACTATAGTATTGCAATGGGAATTAAAAATAAGAGACTTTTGTGGGAGCATCACTTGCTTGGGATGATGTTCTGACAAGCCTTAGATCCTATCTGGCCAATTCTGGCCATTCCTTGGGCAGACAAAATTATTTTCTTTTAGCCTGCAGTTGGGAAGCCTGCCCCCATGTCAACTGGCATAGTGTGATCACTGCAAGTCACATCACTTTTGGGGACATATGAGACTGTTACTGTTTCAATGAAGCTTTTGTTTTACAGAAGCAACAGAATGATATGATGCATGGCTGGGAATTTTGTATTGTAGAAAAAAAGGTTTTGCTATATGTAGATTGGCTGAATTTCAATACTTGTTCATTAAATGTGGTGAAAAATATAAACTTTGAAAATTTGTATAGTCACAACACTTACACTAATATGGATTAAATCTAGCAGAGCAAGAGATTGGTAATAAGGGGTCCTGGGATGAGATTTTCACCTCCACTCTAGCACCTTTGTGTCCAGTAGAAGAGCAGGAATCATGCAAAGGGGTGAAACTCCCATTGACTTCAGTGGGGCTAGGATTTCACACCCAGATTGGGCTCTCAGAAGATTGCCCTAGAGCAGGAACTGAGGATGTATGTCAACTGCAGGTTTTCCCTCAGAGGACTCCTAGCAAGCCTTGGTGTAGGTGGTGTGTGCTGGGGATGGCTGAGGGCTGGAGGGTCAAATCAGAGGGGAGACCACAGCAGGTAGTACTGTGAAGAGTCTGGGCTATAGCGGCTGCCATAAGTTAAACAGGCCCCCCATTATACTGGAGACTGCAGAGCTTCCCAGAATTGAGAGGACACACAGGTGGCTTAAAGCTACTATGATGCCCCTCATACCACACCACTAAGCTCTATGCTGTGCCTCTAAGAGGCACAACATAGACTCTCACCCCTGAAATCTATTATCAGATCCAGGATCGGATTTAGGGGCAGGCAATTGCCTGGAGTGCTGGGCTTGGGGGGCACCAGGCTCAGGGTGCTGTTTTTGTTGTTAGCGACAAAAGGGAAATAGAATGTTTGAAGTAAAATGTTTCAGGTATTCTGGAGGTGGATTCATTTTTTCCATTAACCTCCATAGAATCTCATAGAACCTCCCAGACTTTGAGAACAAAATTTTCCTTGAACCTCCTAGATATATACTTCGCAGGTATATAAGGGGCGGTGCATCACCAGTCAGTCAGTGAGATATAAGAACAAAGTGAAGTGAGAGCCCAACTGCAATATTGTGAACCTTATTATTGTTTGGCTGGCACAAACAGGACAACACGAAAGTGCTTTCACTTAAAGCTAAACTTTACTTAGTCTCAAGCACTTATACACCAACCCTTGATAATTACCAAAGCTGAGTGTGGCTCTCGAGTGGCACAGCCGCAGCCCATGTGCTGGTGGGGAACACAAGATGCATCCAGTGGGAGAGTCCAGTCCTGAAGAGTTCCCCTACCGCAAACTTTCCCCCCTTATTTATACATTAGTAATAGAACGCCATGTCCCTTAAAGAAAACTTGTTAAGCAAATAGTTTCAATGGTCAAGCAAGAGGCTTCCTTCTGATTATTGATTAACCAGGTGTGGGCTTTTCCCAGAGTTTGCAGCCTTGAAGCCCCAATAGAAATTCCTCCTCTTCTAAAATGCATGTATCAGCAACTTCAACACAATTCTTATCAGGAAGGACGTGGGGTCAAACTCCCCTTTCTGTGGCACCCAAAAAACCCCTCCTGCCTTGGTCAAGCTGAGACTGCTGAATAGGCTGCTTTTAACAATAAGCCATAGTGGTTTCAGGCACTTTACTGGTTTGCCAAAATCTCCCCCTACATACCCACAACACAAAGTATTCTCACTAAAGCTGGGCATACTTTTATTTACAAACACATTTTGTACTGTTCACCCTTTTCTAATTTCTTGTTTCGGCAAAAAAAATAAGAAAAGAAACTTAGCAGATGATAAACTTCAGTAATAATTTTCACCTATTGAAACATTTAGATATGTATCCTATTACCCTCCAACACGTCTTCTCCTAAACAGTTCAGTGCCTAAAAATAGCTTTCAGTGCGTGTTGAAATGCGGAATGAAAATCTGGTGTGAAATTATTACTAGGTAGCTATTAAATTGTTTCTGAGTTTGGAACATTGTGTGTGTTAATCCTGAAATGTCTTGAGCTAGTCATTTGTTACAGCAATGATCTTCATGTCTGGATTTCTAGTCAGTCATTTAAATTTCAGTCTAGATAATAAGAGGCATTTTTACTGTAATGTGCTCTAGAGTTACGTGAAAAGGTCTATTTTTAGATATACTGTATCATATTGTAACCCAGTTCATTCTACCAAACTTGTCTAATCTGCAGAAAAATAACATTTTGATTTACACTGTGTTAGTCTGTGAGGAAACACAAAGAACAGGTACTGTACAGTACAGTAAGAATAGGTCATTCATTGAAAAATCATTTTAAGTCAGTAAGATTTGCTTAAGGAACCATAACCTACGTCTATACTGTTCTTTCATAAGTAGACTCTTTGTGCCTCAACTAGGTTATTGGCCAGGGCTTCTTAGGTCCTCACTGCTACCTTGAGCCCTCACAAGCTTCAATGGCTTTTCTGACTTCCCAGGGTATGTCTACACTGCAATGTAAGCCCAAGGTTAGTGGGAGTCAAGTCAGCAGACCCTCAGTTTGAGAACCCAGGGCTTGAGCATCTATAGTGATTTCCAACCCTATTGGTACATTTTAAGGACCTCAGTCTGGGGGGTGGGAGGGCACTTTGTCTACATTTCAAAATGATAGGGCTCGAATGTTGGGTCCCGACTTGACTTGGACTCAGACCCTCCACCCTTGCAGAGTCCTAGGATCCTGGGTCTGATCCGGAGTTTGAGAGATTTGTGTGTAAATAGAAGGGGGGTTTGGGCTTGAATCTGAGTCTGAGCCTGGGTTTACCTTGTAGTGTAGACATACCCACACAAATTTTCCTCAACTCGGTCATTCCCCCTGTCTTTCTTTCATCATCTTCTGCTGACCAAGGGGTTGATAAAGTGGCCAGAGTAACGTGGAGACAAGTATGGGAATTCCATGTTGTTCCTGTTTTAGTGCTGTTGGAAGGTGCTAAAGTGGAAGCTGTGGAGTTAACCATTTATTATTATTTGATTATGAATTTATAAAGGGCCTAGCTTTTGAATGGCGGGCTATTCAGATCTGTAGGCTTTAGCCTTTTGTATCATGTGATAGATTCCCCTTTGCACTGTGTTATACTAATGTGCTTGTTACATGCAAACTATACTTACCACTCCAAGGGCACGTCTTCACTACCCGCCGGATCGGCGGGTAGCAATCTATCTATTGGGGATCGACTTATCGCATCTAGTGAAGACGCGATAATATCGATCCCCGATGGCTCTGCCTTCGACTCCGGAAATCCTCCCCGGCAAGAGGCGGAAGCGGAGTCGACGGTGGCGCGGCAGCGGTCGACTCGCCACCGTCCTAACAGCCAGGTAAGTCGACCTAAAATACGCAACTTCAGCTACGCTATTCACGTAGCTGAAGTTGCGTTAGGTCGATACGCCCCCCCCCCGTGGTGTAGACCTAGCCCAAGTATGATTTCAGTAGCATCTTATCCTTTATATTAAAAACAACAACAAAACCAAACAACATGATTTTAAAATGTAATGGTCACTGTCTCTTTATATGGCTATTTGTATTTCTGACTCCTCCCTGGTCTCTCTGAGTGCACCCTCTCAGGTTTGAGCCCTCATGTCTTCACCTCTCTCAGGGTGAAATCCCACGATCCTTAGACCAGGGCCTGGGCTACAGTACTCTGTATCTGCTGTGCTCACCCAGTAGATCTGACGGAGTTTGACACCTGCAGTTCTGCCCTTAAGGAGTCTGCGACCAGAGCGAATACAGTGCCAAATGCACTACCAAAGTATTGTTTAATCTTAACAGTAGGAACCCTGAAAAGCATAAGAGAAAAGGATTTTAAAACAATGGAACAGTTTATATGCATGTCTATCTTACCTGAAGCTTACCCCCTTAAAGCTTAGGAAGGCCCAACCTTTTCATAGGCCTAAGTAAGTGTATGTCAGTCTGTTCCCTGCAAACCACTCACTGATAACTGCCCTCCACCTCTGGACACAGCAAGTTTTTAACTGTTTATAATCCTTTTGATCGGATCCCCTACCCCCACCCCAAGAGTTGACAAAAGAGCTGTCTAACTTTGGCTGGAGCCTAGAAGTAGCATCTTCACAGCTAGTAGCTCAGATATTGTCTCAACCTTCTGACCTGTTCACGAGGTATTGTTTTATCCAAAACCATTGGCTGGCCTTCCTGGCTGTTTTCAACAGGCTATTAAACTTAACCTACATATACATACAGTAAATTAACCCAATACTGCCATGCAGTAAACATTCTGATAACACAATCACATACAATATTCATAAATTAATACAGACTGGCCCCACATCTGTCACAGTTGCCATCCCAAATCAATATTAACAGAACATGTATAATTTTAAATAGATATCCATTAAAACGAAGTATTTGAAAATCTGTTTCCTCATTATGTAGCTAAATACAGCGTTAAGGCTCACTGTGCAGTATTTCAGATGAAATGGGCAAGGACTTCAGCATGTGCCTAACTTTTAATCATGCAAGTTGCCCCATTGAAGTCAGTGTGCTGAAGTCCCTCGCAGAACTGGGGCGCCCATTATAGGAACGTTAACCTTGTTGTCTTGGTCAAATTTGACTTCTGATAAATGCATTACTCCTACTTCAATTCACACTATAATTCCAGTTTGATACAATAATTCTTCACTTCCTGTCCTAAACTGCTGGGTACTGTTGCTGTGTACTATTAAATAGCTACAGCATTCCATTTCAAAAGCTATTTTAGTGGTGGGTGTAGTATTTATATCATACGAGGCCTGTGAAATTTATTACAGTTTTGGCTACAGTTCTATGCAGAAGCTTATTTCAGTCTGGGATTTCTCTTGCCAGTAAGGCTGCAGGATTGAGCCCTTAATATTAGAAAATACATAATGAAAGTAAAACATTGGACCATTCTGGTAAAGAGGTTAATAAAATAGAATCTTACACTAACTAAAAAGGAGCTATTTTTTCCCTACAGGTAATTAGTTTACACAATTGAATAATCTTTCTTATCCTGAAACCTTACATGTAAAACAGCTCAGATAGCATCGTTTACATACAAGCTGCTGCACATGCATGCTAATGTCTTCCAGTGAAAAGTTGAGACAAGTTTGGAAGTTTGCAGATTTCTTGCACGTGCTCAGCACCCAGATACAAGGAAAACCAGAACAGAACTGGATATTTTCTAAAGAATCTTTAAAATGACAAGTCTGTTATGGCTCATTGTGCCTCTGGATGGATTAAATCCTAGACAATGATCCCAGGCCTCAAGATTTTGACAGCCCCTTATGTATTTTTTAAATTGAGCTTTGAGTCAATATTAAACCTTTCTACGCATGTTGAGACTTGAATAACAACAGTTTCTTTCGTCTGTCAGTTATACTCATGCCTGAATCATTTTAACTCTGTCGTGTTATTGCCACTTGTTTTTTCTGGCGTACTATATTGCTCACCATTGGAATCAATCTACATTCCCATGAAAGGTACTATCGTATCACCCCATAGCAATTATTTGCTTTCATTCCTTAAAACTGCTAGACAATAGTAGCCCTGCCAGGAGGACAAAAGCACAGGGAGAGAGGCAAAAGGAGGAAAACTGCAGTGGGAAAGCAGCGGCAGCTGAGCTAACTTTGTTCTTTAGGGGCCCTTCCGGTAGAATACTTGAACTTGAACTGAGAATGTGTGCGCCCTTCATCTTCTGCTTCGACTTGTAACACAACTAGTCTCCCCAGTGCAGAAACTGGAAATTAGTTTGGATTAATTGCTTGTGCGTCAGCAGAGCCAAGAGGTAATAACTTTGCTTTTATGACACAACCCAGAGATTCAGTGCCTGTTGAAAGCAGCAAGTGGCAGGAGAAGGGAAGGGTGGGAGAAAACTTCCTGGAGCAGTAATTTTGATTGCCATCAGGAGTTTCCAGCACAGATCCAGCTCTTTGGGGCCCCTTTCAATGAATGTACATGAACAGCAGATTCTCCTAGCGGTTTTAGAAGGGGCCTTTTGTATATCAGAGCAAAACTCCAGAGTTTGTATCTCTGTTTGAATGCAGCAGAGACAGCACCTTCGTGTTAATTAAGGAATTTATTTGAAATGCTGAGTCTGTTCTTTCGTATAGTCATCCTCCTATTGTGAAGGATTTTGTTTTGTCAAGAGATCATAGCTATTCCAGATTTTTAGATTGCCTTGATTTACTGATTGAATATTGATCCAGCTACTAGATAGCTTCTGTCCTTCAGCCTGGTTAAGGTGCCAAATAAGCAGCTCTGCTAGGTCACGTTTAGTAGATCATGACAATGTGATATGTGAAGCGGGCCTCACTTCCATATTCCTCTTGAATGACTCAGGTAGTGCAGTTGTCAGTGAATTCAATGAGATCAGAGTAATTTTCTCCCTCAAAGAAGCCCTCAAGGGTTTAGATTACGTAAGCAGCTGTGTCTTCCCCCAGTGCTCTAATTTGTCTCCACAAATTCTCCTTCCTTGACGCAGTTTGCTAAATGGGGCTGAGAGGCTGATTCCTACAACCACCTGTGGGCAATAGCCGTTCTTCTTCGAGGAGTGTCCCTGTGGGTGCTCCACGTTAGGTGTTCAGGCACCCCTGCGCCTGTAAATCGGAGATTTGCTATAGTAATACCTGGTTGGGCTGAGCACGCGCTGCCCCCGCCTCGCACTACCCGAGGAGGTTATATAGCACCGGGTGGCCAACCACCTGTCAGTTCCTTCTCTTCCGCCTTTGGCTTGGATCGGACCACTTAGCGGTGCCTCTGTACCTAACCTACTTAGTATAGTTCTTGCTGTTAATAGTTAGCATTTATTTAGACTATAGCCTATCTTCCTGGTTTATTTTACTTAGATTAAGCTTCAGTTGTTAGTGACCCCTTGGAATAGAGTTCTTCTACCTTGAGGGAGAAAGCCCCTCTCTGAGGAACATGCCCGGCTCCCCAAGTTTCAAACTCTGCCTGACGTGCAGATTATCTATTCCTGTCTTGGATGGGCATTCGCAGTCTGTTCTGTGCCTGGGCAAAATGCACATACTGCAGAAAAGCTCACACTGCCATAAACTTAAAGCCCGCACCAGGATGGCAAGAGATTTGCAGTTGAAATTTATGATGGAAAAGTCTCTGCGCCTGATGTCCGAGCACAAATCACGGACTTCTCCTGGACAACTGTCTCCCACGACAGCCTCTGACAGAGGCTCTCCCAGGATGTCTCAAGCAAAAGAAAAACAGTGTCAAGAAGGCGACTAAAAAGTGGGCTTCGTCATCTCCTTCTCGGGAATATGCCAAGAAAAGGCATTCCCCAACTCAACATACTCTGTTGGTACTGACCGCACCCAGGCCTTACACTGCCAAGATAGTGGGACCATCCTGTACCACAAGAGCAAAATAACCCAAGCAGGCTAGCTCAGACAAGGGCAGCAAGAAGACATTGAAACCCTCTGCCTCGGCACCACTGGAGTCGACAAGATTCTTGGCACTGAGCAGCTCGACATCACCACAGACTATGTGTGATGTTGCACTCCATATGTTTTATGGAAATATGCTTATGAGTGTGAATATGATGTAACTGGAATATGCTTTATGCAAAAGGTCTCTTGTTAGGTATCATAACAAAGGTTATAACTTACTGAATATATTCCTCCTATTTGTATGCATGTATCATTCTTGTATCTGAAGCTAGAAATATGAAGTATAACTCTGAGGTCCTACCGTAATTATGCAAAGTGTGGGCCATTAATGGTGGTTTAGAATCCTGATGGCTCCCATTGAGGTTGTAAAAGGTTTATTTACCTGCATGCCTTCCTGTGTACATGTGCGCCAACCCAGGAAGAATGGAGACTAGGGGTCTTACAGGGACATATGACCATGTCACATGATACTGGAATCCATCTTAATCCTTGTACTTTTCCATTGATGGGGCGGGAATGGAGACAAACACAGACAAAAGATTCCCGCCTTGTGCCAAAGTTATAAGGGTGTGCGAGGGAGGGGGGAAGAGCAGGACAAAAGGGCTGGCCAGTCATGAGAAATCCCCTACTTACCACCTGAGATGTCTGCTGGATCTAACAAAGACTGTACCGGGTAAAGGATTGGGCCCAGACTAGGAAGGAGTCTAGTCTGTGAAAGAAGCTTATTGGAACATCTTTGAGGGTGAGATATTACCTGTAATCAGTTTCTTAACGTATTAGGCTTAGACTTGCATGTTTTGTTTTATTTTGCTTTGTGACTTACTTTGTTCTGGCTGTTATTACTTGAAACCACTTAAATCCCACTTTTTATACTTAATAAAATCACTTTTGTTTATTAATAAACCCAGAGTGATTAATACCTGGGGGAGCAAAGAGCTGTGCATATCTTGCTATCTGTGATATAGAGGGAGAACAATTTACGAATGTACCCTGTATAAACTTTATACAGAGTAAAACGGATTTATTTGGGGTTTGGATCCCATTGGGAGCTGGGTGTCTGGGTGCTGGAGACAGGTAATCTGCTGAGCTATTTTTAGTTCAAGTCTGCAGTTTTGGGGGCGTGGCCCAGACCCTGGGTCTGTGTTGCAGCAGGCTAGCATGTCTGGCTCAACAAGGCAGAGTTCTGGAGTCCCAAGCTGGCAGGGAAAATGGGCTTGGAGGTAATTTCAACACATTAGGTGACAGTCCCTAGGGGATCCCTGTGACCGAACCAGTCACACTATGGTGCTGCCTACAAAACCCATACAATGCGATCCACAGCACCAACAACCGTGCAACAGCCGTTGATACTGACAACATCTTCAGCGGCACTGAGACTCCCAGTACTGCAACAATTCCTATGGCAGAAAGATTTGCTGGTCTCCAAAGTGCCAGAATCTTCTCTTCTCAGTACTATCACTTCCGCTCAGTCGGTTCCAAGCCACTTTCCCACACCACCCAAATTTGCTCCTCCTTTCTCGAGTAATAAGGAGGATGCTGATGAAGGAGAAATCTATTCTTCCCACCACTCTTCCCCCCCTCACTTCTGCCAGACCGGGCACATCACAGCAAAGGAAACACTACACGGGGCCTGAACTTCAGACCTGGTACAGGCACCCAGGAATGCCACTAATGTCTATACCACCACATTGGCCTTACTGGAGGCCAGGGGCTGCATACCCCCCACACCATCACAAGCCTCCCTGTCCACCCAGGGTGAGGCCACAACATTCCCCTTCACTGTCAGAACAGAGACCAGCAGAGCTTCCACAAGAGGCTGTTGATGAATCTGGGGAGCTGTCAGACCAGAAAGATGCCCCTGCAGCCAATTTTTCATCTTCTCCTCCGGACAAGAGTGTCATGCCCCCACCTCTCACCATGGGGGATGATTTTAAACAAGTTTCAAGAGCTCTTTAAAAGGGTAGTGGACTCACTGGGCACATCTTTAAAGGAAGTGGCCGAATCCCAACATAAGCTATTGGACACCTTACATACCTCAACCTCCTCCAAAATTGCCTTACCAATTAACGATGCCCTCGTGGAACCAGCAAAAACTATCCGGCAGACTCTGGCAACAACAGCACCCACTTGTAAAAGGTCAGATAAAAAATACTATGTGCTCTCTAGGGAAATTGAATTCCTTTTTTCGCACCCTGCACCCGGATGATGGAGGCAGTGAGCGAATGGGGCAGATAGCACTACTCTGAGTGGATTTGATTTAAGTCAAATTGATTTAATTATGGTTTTCTACATAAAAGTGCATTCTTGTTGGTTGTTATAACCTTAATACATATTCTTCACAACTCAGAGACAGATGTCGGTTTCATTTTTAGAAGGTACGCACAATACATTTTTAAACAGTGATTTATTTTGAAAACTTTTCAGATTAGTTTTACAGCTATATCAGAAAATGAATGATTGTTTGGTTATTTCATTTACCAAAGGTAATTGAAGCAGATATTTATGAAGTGGTTGGGAGGTGAACTATCTCCAATTCAACAGGTTAATCATTAATATTTGGAGGATTTTCTTGCCATGCTGTATTAGGAGAACATCACCAGACAGACATGTAAATTGTTTTATTTAACTACAACAACATCATCATGTATTCTGGATTTTTTTCTTCAACAGCAAACTTATAATACTTTAACAAAACAAGCATATGTCCCTCGAATCTCACATTTATCTCCAGACTTCTTCTCCTTGTCCAGATCTATTCTGCCCCCAACAATCTTCTATTCATTGAACTTTTTGAAACTTTGCACTTTAGAGAGAGGTAAGGGATTGACTCTGTGTACACAAATTTGCAGAGGGACAATAGAGTTGAGGTCTATTTCTCACCTCTCTATATTATTTTATTTATTTAAAAACATTTTTGCTGTTAACAAGCATGTTACCTCTAGAGACACAAATCCACAGTTTGAGAACTGCAAAACTAAGCATCTCTGATGGTATCTTCTAGACCACATGTGTCAAACTCAAGGCCCGCGGGCCACATCCGGCCCGCCATACAATTATATCCGGCCCGCGAAATCGTTTTATATATCTGTTTTTAATGGCCCTGTGATATGACGCCCCAATAACACACACTACAAATCCCATGATGCAGTGCAATTGCCGCCAACGGCAAGCCGCGGTTCAAGTTCGCGGTCTGTTGATGTATACAACGCTAATATCAAATCAAAGCTAGACCCCAACAATGGCCAAGAGAAAAATTGATTCTGAAAACCGAGGCTTTCAAAGCCGGTGGGAGAATGAGTATATGTTTACTGAAATTGCAGGTAAACCAGTGTGTCTCCTTTGCGGGAGTAATATCGCTGTAATGAAGGAGTATAACCTAAGACGGCACTACGAGACGAAACATGAGAACAAATTCAAAAACCTGAGCGCAGGACAGAAGCTACAAAAGGTAGAGGAGTTGAAGAAGAATTTGACATCCCAGCAGACGTTTTTCACCAAAGCAAAATCACAAAGTGAAGCTGCTGTGAAAGCAAGTTTCATTGTGGCCGAAGAGATCGCCAAATCAGGACGGCCGTTTACCGAGGGGGAATTCGTAAAGAATTGTATGATGAAAGTGTGCGACGTCCTTTGTCCAGATAAAACGCGAGCGTTTGCAAATGTAAGCCTCAGCAGAAACACTGTTGCTAATCGGGTTTGTGAGATGGCGACTGATTTGAAAACACAGTTGACTGAAAGAGCAAAAGATTTTGTTGCATACTCCCTTGCCGTGGATGAAACTACTGACGCGACTGACACTGCACAGCTGGCGATATTTATCCGTGGTGTGGATTCCAATTTGTGCGTAACAGAGGAAATACTGGACATTAAATCGATGCACGGGACAACGAAAGGAGAAGACATCTTTGGAAATGTATTTCAAAGTGTAACCGACATGAAACTGCCGTGGGAAAAACTCGTTGGACTTACAACAGATGGCGCACCTGCTATGTGTGGTGAAAAAAATGGACTGGTGGGAAGGATGCGCTCAAAGATGCGGGAGGAGAACTGTGCCGGTGAGTTGACAGTGTATCACTGCATCATACACCAGGAATCGCTGAGTGCTAAAGTCCTAAAAATGGATCATGTGATGAACACTGTAACACAAACCGTCAACTTTATCAGAGCCCACGGTTTAAATCACCGCCAATTCCAGTCTTTTCTGCGGGAAATAGATAGCGAGTTTGGCGATATGCCATATCATACGGAGGTCCGGTGGCTAAGTCGGGGAAAAGTTCTCAAAAGACACTTTGAGCTGCGAGAGGAAATCTGCCAGTTCATGGACAGTAAGGGGAAAGACTGCACAGTTCTGCGGGATGAAAAGTGGAAATGTGAGTTGGCGTTCCTGGCTGACATAACGTCGCATCTTAGCGCTTTAAACCTTCAACTCCAGGGACGGGAGCACATAATAACCGATATGCATGATGCAGTGAAGGCATTTCAAGTGAAGCTGCGCTTATGGGAGACACAAATGCACCAATGCAACTTGTCTCACTTTCCCTGTTGCCAAGTAATACGGAACCAAGAAAGTGCCACAGTTTTCCCAAATGCCACCTTTGCTGAAAAACTCAGCGCGCTGCGCACTGAGTTCGCACGGCGCTTCAGTGACTTTGAGGCACAGAAAAGTAACTTCGAGCTGCTTCGCAACCCATTTGCAGTCGATGTGGAAACCGCACCTGTAGAAATGCAGATGGAGCTGATAGAACTGCAATGTAACGGGACACTGAAGGCAAAGTACGACACTGCGGGGCCAGCACAGTTCACTCGCTTCATTCCTGAAGCGATGCCGCAGCTCCGCCAACATGCGGCTCGAATCCTGTCCATGTTTGGCAGCACATATCTGTGCGAGCAGCTGTTCTCTGTGATGAAAATTAACAAAACGTCACACAGGAGTCGCCTCACTGATGAACACCTGCAATCGATCCTGAGAATCTTCACAACACAGAACCTAACCCCAAACATAAACGAACTTGTTGCAAAGAAAAGACTCCAAGTATCAAGCTCTGACTAAATAGGACAAGAAAATGGAATGTTATGATTTGTTATGATTATACTTTTGCTTTAAATTCAATTTTTTATTTATATTTTCAGATTTTTTAATATTCCAGCATGTACAGATTTTGAATGTATTGTATTGACAGGATATTTTTTTATGAAGAGCAAAATATTTTAAGTTGAAATGTATTTATTTTGGAATGATATCCTGTATTTTGGTTCATATTAATGGTTAAAAAACATAAATATTTAGTCTGTTAAATAAATGGTTATACTGTTCGGCCCGCGAGTTTTGAGTTTTGGCCCCCTGTGCAATTGAGTTTGACACCCCTGTTCTAGACTGAGCACTGAGTCCCGTTGGGTAGATAGAAAGATTAACCTAAATAATCTATACATGAGCCTGTGGAACCCTGTAAGATTGGGTTCCTAATCAATGAACTATTGGAACTCATTTATAAAACTTTTCTTAAACATTACATGAATATATTGTCTCATACTCTGGAATTAGAATTTATAATCCCTATTCCATGATGAGATATCTTTGACCTATACTGTACTTTAATTAAAATGATCTTTAGGTAGTTTTTTTCCTCAAAAAGCATTATCAAAAAAATCTGATCTAAAGAAAAACAGATTTTTTTGATTTTTAAAAAAAAATCAATGATTTTTAGCCACGCTGGCACTATTCCAGAAATACCCTGTATGACAGGGACTGGAAGAGATTCCTATCAGTCACTACTAGCTAAGTATGACTTCACAAAATTATTCAAAAAACGTTCAGAATTTATGGAATTACTCCCAGATAAAAAGAAAGAACAATTTGGAGCCATGATTTCAGAAGGACATTTTATTGCCAGAACAGCGTTGCAAGCGGCATTGGATTTCGCAGACACTGTGGCCTGATCATTAGCCACAGCCGTAGTCATGCGACGAATATCTTGGCTGCACCTATCTGGTTTTCCCAGAGAAGTACAAACGACCGTAGATGACCTCCTGTTTGAGGGTCCAAAGTTATTCATTGGCAAAATGGATGAATCTCTTCATATGCTGAAGGACTCCAGACCCAGAGTGACACTGAAGTCCTTGGGCATCTATATGCCTATGAACAAGAAAAAAAACAGGGCAAATACTACGTAGCACATCGAGCTCGATCAGTGCCTTACCCACAACCTCAAAGGTAATACGAACCACAAAGACAGAGACCCACAATGTTGCCTGTATATTTTATATAAACCGACAATGGGTGGGCACACTCACGCTCCCTATGCACGGGGGCCATGCTACTTTGGACCTGGGTGCATCAGTCACAACATCCACATCTCAGCCTCATATCTACCAGGATGTCAGAACACACCACCGCAGATGCATTAAGCAGAAAATTCTCCCAGGACCATGAGTGGGAAATGGACCCTCTAGTACTAAGGAATATATTCATACAGTTGGGGTTTCCAACCATAGACCTCTTTGTGACGACACAAAATGCCAAATGTCCTCAGTTCTGCACCAGAGCAGGATTGGGTCCATGATCCCTGGGCGATGCCTTTCTCATCAAATGGGACACACCTTTGCTCTACGCCTTCCCCCCGATACACAAAATCAGAACAGAGAACTGCAAAGTCATCCTAATAGCCCTGGCAAGCCTGGTTTCCTTACCTCCTAAAGATGTCTGCGTGTCCACCTGCTCTCTCCCTCTTCTGCCTCATCTCCTCTCACAAAATGTGGGCCAGCTTCACCATCCCGACCTCACAAGACTCCATCTCAAAGTGTGGCTACTCCATGGCTCCAAGAAACTGAAATGACCTGCTCAGAGGAAGTACAGGACATTCTGTTAAATAGTCATAGACCAACTACCCAACAAACATACCTGCACAAATGGAGATGATTCACTATATGGTGCCAAAATAGACAAATCACAGCCGTCTACCTTATGTACTGGATTATATATTAGAACTCAAGGAATTGGGCTCTAATCTAATGAGTTCCATCAGCGTACACCTTGCAGCTATTACAGCATTCCATCATAAGATGGGTGAGTTATCCATTTTTGCTCACCCAACCACTAAATGTTTTCTTAAGGGCCTTCGTAACATCTACCCCGAAATACGAACCCCTACACCAGCATGGGACCTTAATCTTGTGGGGCCTTGTTGAACCAATGGTGAAATGCATAGTGACTTTCCACTCTGGAGCACATGAACATCGCTTCAAGTACACAACCCCAGGAGTTATTTAATTGTGATGTAAAAGGCTCTTCCATAACTCAGAGAATTTTTTTTAAAATCTGTTAGCAAATTTAAGGATCGAGGTACTGTTTGTTTTCAAACTCCCAATGGAGAGCAGTGTGGGGCAAGCCTGAAGGGTTGTGCTTGTTCTGTGGCTAAAGAGGAACTTCAGTCGCCAGGGGCAGCAACTTTCACCCACACTGAATTCAATAAAAAACTATCGTGACCAAAAAGTTAACACCATCATTCTTTCAAGTGTTACCATTCTGTTGCACACACCCCTGGACAGTGCTGGTGGGGCATTTAATTTTGTATATTAGGGACAGGAAGAACAGCAAAGAGGTTAGTAAGAGCATTGCTCCAAGTCCAACTATTGTAATCCTTTGAAGACCATAATAGTCTCCTCTGAATAGTTTTGTGTTTCAGAGTTTTCTTTACCCCAAGCATAAATCAATCCAGTCTAAGTACCACTCTCAAACTTCATCTATACTAGGGTTGGAAAACTAACCATGTAATCCTACTGATGCTAGCTGTGTGTGATTGCGGTGAAGACTAGCTTCATAGTTTAACACCTTAATGTAATTCAGTTTGATGAAGGCCAGATTTGCTATGGTATACCCTGCGTGCACGTGCTTGGGAAAATTAGTTCAATAGTTTATTCCTCAGATTTACCAGCAGTTATGCATTTTTTTAATATGGTCAAGTCAATGTAAAGTGTCATCTTTCTAAATGATGGGCCAGATTCCACATGTTGAATACTTTGAATATTCTTATTGAAATTAGCTAGACTACCCCGGAACATTACAAAATATAAGTAAGGGGATAGCAGAATCCAACTCTGGAGTAAGCGTGCACAGGATCCAAAACACAAGACACCGGTGAGGAAAAAACACAGTGATCTGGTTCTTAATCTTGAGTCCCATGATTCCATGCCATTCACTTGATGCTTCACAGATCATTGTACCAAACCAAAATTGTACCTCTGTTTACAGAGCAACAAAAGTTAGGAGGGCGGGGAAAGAACTTCTTGGACCATCCAGTCCAGTCTTCTGCATTAATCAGGATCTTTTGTTACACTTCACCCTAGGATTTCATCTAATCTATTGCTTAACACCAGTGACAAAAGTGACTCAAAATTACTTCACTGGGCAGTGGAATAGCAGCTAATATTACAAACATTTCTTACATGTAATCCTAGTTATGTCCAGTGGAACTGTAAAAGTTTACTTTCAACTTGATTAATGCACATTAATTTAGGTAAGAAGAAAAAAAAGTAGTTTTGATTGTTTGAAAAAATAATCTCAGTGTTTTTGTCAAGTTCCTTTATGTTTTACAACAACAACAACAAAAAGATGATTTGAATAGAAAGTTCCCCCTTCCCCCCATCATGACATCGAATCAGAGTCGGGTTTTAACTGCTGGATGATCTATCTACTCCCTGAACTGGCCCAGACCAGTTTGCACAAGAAATTCCCAGGACATAAAGTACAGCTTTTCTAGTGATGTTACTTTATTCAGGAATTTGAAAGGACCACATTCCTTAGTCTTCTTGGAACAATGCAAGTGGTGAACAAAAGCTCCAGACGGAAGGAGATGTAATTGGTTTTGAAGAGCATGAACATCTGTAGAGCATGTGTCTGTCGTATATTCCTAAGAGACCCTGCTTTTGAGGAAAAAAGCAAACTATGTACAAATGTCAGCACAGTAGCCAATGAAGCAATCAATCAGAAATTTAAAAAAATAACCTAGACACAGACTTAAAATATAGCTATTTCCAGGCTGACAATCTAGGGATTCACTTGTTTAGCGGTGAACATTTCAAAAGCATGACCAGTGGGCGGAGAGTTAAAAGATAAGTGCAACAGAGAAATTCTGGTGAGGCAGGAGAAAGGGAAGTAGCTGCTTTTTTAATCAATTTACTTTTCCAAACAGTTGAAAATAGTTTCAAGCACCCAATTGTACTTCAAATCTTCAGTGCAAATGCAGAGGAAATTCTGAGGCCTGACACACTGGCATACCTGTGTTGATTAGAAGGATGTGATTATTTGCTAACATAGCTGTGTCAGCAAAAACTAGTGTAGACTGTTATACTGGCAAAAACTCTCTTTTGCAGACATAGCTTATTTTGTTCAGGGAATAAATATAAGCTTTACCGGCAAAAGGACTTTTTTCCAGGTATAAACTGCATCTACACTATGAGGGTCTGCTGGTATAGCTATACCAGCAAACCTTTTACGTGAAGACAAGGCCCAAGAAGGTTCCAGATCACTAATCATATTCGCTCTTTGGCTAGTGCCAAGACAACAGCCCCGTGGTGCCCTTCCCTTTCCTCACTTCTCTGCATTTAAACAACTACAGAACTTGGTGCACGATTTAAACACACCCACAGTGAAGTGAAACCCATATTTTAGACCCTTATCTGAAGTATGTGCTGCACCACTGGGGATTCAACGACTTCTCTGTGGGTTTGGCCCAAGATACTGAATGAATAGGTAAGTCAGTGAGAAGTTGAATGATGTCTTCAGCAAACATTGCTGTTCGGTTTTAAAAACAGCTCTGACAGTCTGACTGCCTTCTCCCAGAAGTGAAAATGTATTGAAGTTTCAAACAAACAAAAAAAGATTTCAGTTCTTTGCAGTTGGGATCCAAATGATTTTCTTTCAAATCTACTTTTCATTATCCTTTTCTAAAAATGTGCACAATCAGTCTCTACTCACACCCGTTCAGACAGCAGTGGGGGATAGAGAAGTGAAACCAGTAGTGTGTGTAATAAGAGGACACGCACGACAAATGATTTTACGTTTGCTTTTTGATTCCTGGAAGATGATGTGCAAACATCAGAGCCCTGAGGAATCATCTCATTCCTCTTCTAACCCCTACCATACATGGAGTTCACTCTAATGTCTTAATGCCTTTTAAAAATTATAATTTAATCCTCTCAGAATCCTTAGGAGATGAACAATTTTACATAAACAGATTTGGAACTGAAGCAAAAAGCAACAAAGTGATGTGCCCAAGGTCACAGGGGAAAGCGTGGCAGAGCCAGGAACGGAACCCAAATTTCTTCCCGAGTACCAGCCACAAGGCTGTCTTTTTGCTCTGTGCTATGGGCACTACTTCCAGCTGGGCAAGGTGGAATCCCTTAAGTGTCTACCAGTGTTGCTCTTGTGTGGAGGTGATGTCACTAAGGCTATGTCTACACTATCACGTATTATGTCAGTAAAACTTGTCACTCAGGGGTGTGAATATTCCACTACCCTGAGCAACATAAGTTTCACCAGCATAAGTAGTAGTGTGCACAGCATTATGTTGGCATGAGAGCGTCTCCCGCCGTGGGGGTGGATTAATTATGTCGACAGAGTTCTCTCCCATCGGCCTGGGAGCAGCTCCACGAGAGATCTTACAGTAGTGCAACTGCATTGATACGGCTGTGCCGCTGTATGCTCTCTAGTGTAGACATAGCCTCAGTTTAAGGCCAGAAGAGACCATCATTATCATACAGTTTGATCTCCTGCACATCACAGACCCTCCTCCAACTAATCCTGTAATATAGGGGTTCTCAACCTTTTGCTTTCCGGGCCTCCCCCAACATGCTATAAAAACTCCAAGACCCACCTGTGTTACAATAACAGGTTTTCTGCATATAAAAGCCAGGGCCAGTGTTAGGGGGTAGCAACAGGGCAATTGCCTTGGGCCTCATGCCACAGGAGCCCCCACAAAGCTACATTGCTCAAGCTCCGGATTCAGCCTCAGGTGGCAGTGCTCAGGACCCAGGCTTCAACTCTACATGGCATGGCTTTGGCTTTCTGCCCTGGGCCCCAGGGAGTCTAATGCTTGGCAGCCCCCCTGAAACCTGCTTGCAGGCCCCCTTGGGGGGCCTTGGACCACTGGTTGAGAACCACTGCTGTAATAGGCCCATAACCCTTATTAAGATGTGCTTCCCACACAGAGTCATGATGAGTACACCGTCATCTGCTTGCTGAAAGAAATACTACCCACACAACTTAAGAACATTAACATTTATTTAACATGATAAAAAAGAAATGAGATATGAACATTTGCATTTGAACAATAGTAAGTGGCTTCTTATACTTACATTGGATGTGCTCATTGTATAATATATACACAATGAACATAATTACATTTGTACACAAACTAAGTACTGGAATTGAAAGCCTGCTTATTGCTGTACACACCCTATTCCAACAAAGAGCCCAGTACCTCAAAATACCTACACTTCATTTTGTTTAAGAAAAAGTAAGCACAAATATTCATGTATATGTGATAACAGTGTGGCAGTAACTGCTGATGCTGCAACCTGACCAAGAAATAATTACAGCAGAAACAGGACATACTTTACTCAGCAATAATAAAAATGGCACATTTTAAATATATATAAAAATTTTACAAATCAAATGTCAAAATACACTAGTATTTAAAAAATGTAAAACAAGGTTTAGTGGTGATATGTAAAAGAAACTGATCTGTTATGTACCTAAAAGAAGCAAAAATGCAAACTTAAATGATTGCATAATTAAAAACATTAAATTCTGTAAAACATCAACTAAGATTCTGACTTTAGGCTGCATATGAAAAAGAATCTTTATGTGCATGGAAATCATAGCAGCAGGCTGGTATCGGAAGAACGATCTTCAGACTGTTGAGTGTACATATGGGCCATTTAAAGCTGTCTTGGAATAAACATTTTCCAGGAAGTTATAAAATGATGCTCTGTGGCCAAAAGCATCAGAACTATGAATTTCATAGATTTAAAATATACTCTACAATATCTTCTTATATTTCCATAGGTCCGTACTCCTCGGCCATGAATGGTTTCAACAGAATCTGTTAAGAGCTGAAAGACAGACATAGATCAAGTTACTGTATTTTACCAAAACACTGCATAAAGTACCTCTTAGGATTAGGCATGATGGGGAGATTCTGACCTCACTGTGGCTATCTGCAAAGTAAATTAAATTATTAAAGAGAATCTAAGAAAAAATTAGTTTCCACAACCTATTTTTTTAGGCATTAAAGCTATTTTGACAGCAATTCACAAATAAACTGAAACAAACGGGGTTTTTTTGTACAAAGAACCATTTTAGGGTTTTATACTGCCACCATCAATACAGTAACTAAGTGCTTTCCATGTAAAATTTGTAGCAAAGCCCCTAAATGCTGTACCAACGGACTGGCAAGATTAGGAACAGGACGCAGTACTCTTCACTTGCTATGATGTAATGCAGTGTTTGGGATGAAAGATTCTAAATAAATATCATCATCACTCTATTAAACTGTATTTAAGCATATATCAGCATGCTTAAAATGTAACAATATACTTGTGATATAGAATAAGCTCTCTCCTTAGTCCTATGATACCACATAGCACCACTTTCCTTTTCCAAATTCCACTGCCTTATTGAAACCCATCATGCATCTCCCAGACCTGGTCTTAAAAACTGGCCTATGAATTGAAATGCACCCCCCAACTTATAAATTCTATTGCAGAGGATTTCTTGCCCGATAGTTTGCATCCCACTGAGTAAATAAGTTCCTGCTTTAAAAAATTAAACTCCTCCTACAGGACAGGAAACTTGTTCACAGCCTGGTATGTTTGTTGTTTCATTTGGGAAATTACAGCTCTTAAATTAGTCATGGGTAACAGCAATGCTCCTCACATTCCACAAACATTTTAAATGCATTGGATAGTGCTTAAGAAAGGTGTTTGATTGACAGCCCTGGTGAAAGACCTTTAGTCAGAGAAGTATATTGTGGGCAGCAGCAGTGCAGGCTCCCACACACTGTGCTTCATTGTGTTTCAACTAAAATGGGTCAGGAATTTTTTGACAAAACATTTTTTTAGTTGGAAAATGCTGATTTACTGAAACAAACTTTTTGTGGAAATGTATTGTTTTCAATGGGAGTGGGGGAAGAAAAGGCCCACCCCAGAACAGTCAAATAGCAGAGTGGCTAGTGCAATCTTCTGGGATGAGCAAGGGTATGTCTACACTACCCGCTGGATTGGTGGGTAGTGATCGATCTATCGGGGATTGATTTATCGTGTCTATTGTAGACGTGATAAAGTCTATCCCCGATCACTCTGCCTGCTCCAAATCATGCATGGCAGGGACTTGAGCCTTCATGAGAGTCTCCCTCTAATTTTTTTGCAAAAACCTTTCAGAAGGTCTAGGTTTCATCGCCACGTAGAACAAAACCAAATGTCAAAATCTTTTTCATGACATGGAATTCTTGTTTTCCAGGCCTAGAATTAACCCTGATATGAAACCAGCTATACAATGACCATTCAATATTGGGGCTCTCATAAGACTGCTAACCAGTGTGTCAAGTGCAGATATGAGATATACATTAGGAAATGGACTAATGTCTCCAACTAAATTCAGATACTGAACAGAGGGAAACTATTTTTAGGCTCTAATATCCCTGGCTTTACTAAAACTAGGGAATTAGAGACAGAGTCCATTTTAGAAGTACCATCTAGGAATATATTATTTTGTCCTCAGCAGGTCAGTGTTACTTGAGGAAGCATATCTAAGGTGGCAATATTATGGACACAACACCACCTTCACATACACAACTGTGTAGGATGTTGGGGTTAGTGTCTTAGGCAGCAAAAGAGATTACCAGTCTTTCACATCTGCAGACCTGAATTCATATTGTAGCATAAATACTTAGAGAAAATGGCTTTGGAGAGCTCATCGTTGATGCACATGACAGAGCCAAATGCAATTGGACACAATTGGTAGTATCTGCTCAAGAGAAGAAGAGGTTCCTTACCTGTAATTGGAGGTTTTTCGAGATGTACGGTCTCTATAGGTATCCCAAACACAGGTGCGCAGCACACCATGCGCCCCAAATTTTTCAGCAGCAGTGTCCATTGGTCCACATGGCCACCTTATGTTGCCATGTGCTCCATGTGACATTACAGGAGACCGTGCAGGGCGACACGCCCTCAGTCTCCCTCTTACTGCAGTATAATGAGTCTGCAGCAGAGAGGAAGGTGGATGGGTATTGGAATACAAATAGAGACCACACATCTTCAAGAACCTCCAGATACAGGTAGCAACCTTCTCTTCAAGTGATGGTCCTTACATGTATTCCAAACGCAGGTGAGTACGGAGCAGTGATCAACTCAGAGACAGGGGAGCAATGACACAATGGGCAAGACCTGCTGCAGTGGCATGACCTATAGTGGCATCTGCCCATTGGCTGCCTACTGGTCGATGGCATAGTGCACTGTTTAGGTGTGAACAGAGTGCCATGTTGCTGCATGGCAGATCTCATGCCAAGGAGGCGGAGGTGGAGCCTGCCAGATGGTGTCACGTTGGAGCGCGTGTAGCATTCTGTAATGCACTTCAAGATCCAATTGGATATACGCTGTGAGGAAAGGGGCTGCCCTCTGGACTGTTCCACAATGGACATGCTTCACCTAAGTCTATGAAGAGGCATGATGAGGCGCAGAATGCATGAGTTCTGTCCAGGTAGAAAGCCAGTGCCCTGCCGACATCCAGGGAGTGTAGCGTACTGTCTGCGGGAGTGGCATGTGGTTTAGGGTGGAAGATAGGAAGATGGATGGACTGATTGAGATTAAACTTATAGACAACTTTTGAGTGGAGGCACAGGGAGACTGTATCTATGGAAAACTGTATATGAGGTGTCAGCTACCATGGTCGCCAGTTTGCTGACTCAGCAGAGGTGATAGCCATCAGGAAGAGGACCTTCATGGCTAGGTAGGCCAGGGAGCATGTAGCCAGTGGTTTGAATGGAGGTCAGGTGAGCACAGACAGGACAAAGTTGAAGTTCCAAGGGGAGTGGGGTAAGGACTGGTGGGAAACAGTTTGTCAGGCTCCTCAGAAACTGGGTAGTGGTAGGGTGTGTAAATATCAACTGTCTGTCCACGGGGCGGGGGAGGGTGTGTGTCTCTGACCTAATTGCAAAACCCGAGGTCTTGAGCTCTAGGATGTGGTCTTGGATGACAGGCACGGAGACACTGTAGAGGGGGAGGTGTCAGCGCTGTGCCCAGGAGGTGAAGCGCATCCATTTTGTGGTGTAGCATGTCCTCGTAGACTCTCGCTTACTGTGTGAGAGAATACAGTGGACAGGTGATGAACAGGCATTCTCTACACCTGAGCCCCATCCAAAAACCAGGCCATCAATTGGAGAGGGTTTTGGTTAGGGTGGCAAACCCTGCCGTGGTCCTGGTGAGATGTATGTGCAGTGTGACATAGGTAAAGGCCACCATGTGGCCAAGGAGGCAGAGATGACGGCGCACCCTCATGCGTGGGTTGCAGCACAGGGCATTCACAAGGGCTATGAGGGTGGTGAAGTGGGGCATTGGGAGGAAGGCCCAGAGCATAGGGGGTCAGAAATGGTGGGCAAGCCCAGGAGTCCACACTATGCCGCAAGACCAGGGAGAAGGACGGGTTGTCCGCTGAGAAGCCCTCCTAGTCCGAAAAAACCTCTGGAAGTGGACAAGTCATCGGTTTGGGCAGTACTGCAACCAGTGTGGGTGGGCTGTGACTGAGGAGGAGTGGCTCATCCACCAGTGAAGGTGGACGGGGGGTGGAGTGGCTGAGAGAAGCAGCAAGGGTGGGTACAACAGCTTGAGGTGGGAGACCAGCAGATCCAGCTGGCCCGGTGTCCAGGGCACATCCCGCTGTCTGTCGCTCTGAGGAGGGGTATGCAGAGTGGAGCCCAGAGTGTCTTGCGACAGCTGAGTAGTGTGCACTGGTGGGCGGTCGGGACCCTCAGTCCCTGCGGGAACTGGCAGGTCTTGCTTCTGCTGCACCTTGCCCCGCCTTAGGTGATCGCCCTGCAGGATCACCATGCAATGTCTTACCCGACCGAACCCAGATCGGGGAAGAAACGCAGTTTTGCACAATGGTCCACGATGGGGACCTGCTGCGGTGTGAGAGCGCTTGTGACTGTTCTTATGTACCTTCTCACATCTTGGCAGTGCTGATGGACCCAGAGGTGAAGCCAAGGGCGAGACGCTCACTGCCGGTGATGGTCGGTGCATCACCGGCACAGGATCTGACTCCGCCTGGGGCCAGAGCAGCACTTTCACAATGAGAAACTTGCAGATGGGCTGAAGTCAAGTGTTGCGGGTCCTTGAGGGGAAGGATTTGCATATATTGCAGTGAGTGACAAGGGTTGTCTTGCCCAGGCAGGCGAGAGCACGCATGTGCTCATCACTCACGAAGAACGAGCGAGAGCACGAAGTACAATTCTTGAACCCCGGAACACAGGGCATAATCCCCTGACGGGGTCGGGAGAGGCCCCATGAGGAGCTATATACACTAACTAAACTAACATATGTACAGAAGTATGAAGAGAAAGAAAACAGAGCTAACTATTTACAACATACAGTTGTTCTCATAGAGGGTATGAGCATAAAGAGGATTCCAACTCCAGCCATGCGGTAAGAGGGAACCAAGGGCATGTTGCCCCACAAGGCCTCTTATGACCTCATTTGGAGCATGTGGCAATATAAGGTGGCCGTGCAGGTCAACAGACACTGCTGCTGAAAAACTTCCAGCTCCGGCGAATGGGCACCAGTGTTTGGAATACATATAGGGACCATCACTCGAAGAAGAATGCCAGGTTGTTCCCTTTTAGGACAGACACAGAGATTGATCCGCGTGGGGGAAGCTAACAGAGCTATAACCAGTAGAGTCTAGCTCCAGTCAGTCCACTGAATTGAAACTATGTAAAAGAAAAGGTTGGTTGGGTAATGACAGCCCTACTTAAAGGCCCAGAATATATACATACACCGCTCCAATGTTCGTGTGTATTTATATATACGCTATTTGATTTGTATATAAACAGCTCTATTTCTACATTCTGAAAGTGCATATCATGATTTACCATTTGAAATATTTTTACTATAATATTAAGTTTGAAACAACCTGAATCTGAACATGACTTGCTATATACTGTTCATGAAAATCAATAGCAACAAAGGCTGCATGTGATGTTTTTGTATGGACAAGAAAGAAGAGATGAAAACCATTTCACTTTAACAAAGAGGTAATACCTCTTTCTGCCTATTACTAATACAAGAAAGTATCACATTGCATGCCATTATGACTTTGTTAAAACAAAACAGGTGCCCTATACGAACTAGGTTATGCGTTTTTAAACTTCACTAAGGAAGCATCTTTTAAAAACTGACAAAGTTCTCCTTTCCTAGTTAGATGGCCTTACAGGACCAATGAAACAAGGCATATTCTTTTGATTGCCTTTTCTTGAAGGCTTATTTTAAAAGATATTCCCTGACAATGTAGAAGTTTTGACTAATTAAAGTGCTGGTAAAAGTGTTAAAACGTTCTGACCTGTATCCCTTAGTTTCTTTAAATACCTTTATAAACAAACCAGCTTACTTCTATTTTCACTCACGTTCAACAAACAGGAACTCTCAGAACCATAGAAATGTAGGACTGGAAGGGACCTAGATAGGTCATCGAGCCCAATCCCTTTCACTGAGGCAGGACTATGTATTATCTAGACCATCCCTGACAGATGTTTGTCTAACTTGTTCTTAAAACCTCCAATGATAGAGATTCCACAATCTCCCTAGGTAATTTCTTCCAGTGCTTAACTACCCTAACAGCTAGGAAGTTTTTCTTAATGTCTCACCTAAATCTCCCTCGCTGCAATTTAAGCCCATTGCTCCTTGTCCTGTCCTCCGTGGATAAGGAGAACAACTTATCATACTCTTCTTTATAACAATCAGTCATTTATGTACTTATACCCCCCTTCAGTCTCCTCTTCTCCAAACTAAACAAACCCATTTTTTTCAATCTTTTCTTGTAAGTCGCTTTCTAGACCTTCAATCATTTTGTTCCTCTCCTCTGGCCTTGCTCCAATAAGTCCACATTTTCCCCAAAATGTGGTGCCCAGAATTGGACACAGTACTCCAGCTGATGCCTTATCATTGCTGAGTAGAGTGGAAGAATTTCATGTTTTGCTTACAACACTTCTGGTAATACATCCCAGAATGATTGCTTTATTTTGCAACAGTATTACATTGTTTACTCATATTTAGTTTGTGATCCACTATAACCCCCAGAGCCGTTCTGCAATTACTTTTTCCTAGGCAGTCATTTCTCATTGTGTATTTCTGCAATTGATTATTCCTTCCTTAGTGTATTACATTAGTAGTGTACTGCATTAGTTCTTATTGAATTTCATCCTATTTATTTCAGGCCACTTCTCCAGTTTGTCAAGATCATTTTGAATTCTAATTCAAGCGCTTGCAACCTCTCCCAGCTTGGTATCACCTACAAACTTTATACCCGTATTCTCTCTGCCATTATCTAAATAATTTATGAAGATATTGAAGAGTACAGCACCCAGGACAGATCCCTGCGAAACATCATTCAATATGCCTTTTCAGCTTGACAGAGAACCACTGGTAACTACTCTCTGAGTATGCTTTTCCAACCAGTTGCGCACCTTCCTTATAGTAGGTTCATATTAGGCTGTATTTCCTTAGTTTGCTTATGAGACGGTCATGTGAGACCGTATCAAAACCTTACTAAAGTTGAGATATATCACATCTACTGCTGCCCCCTATCCACAAGGCTTGTTACCCTGTGAAAGAAGGATATAAATCCATGTTAACTGTTACTGATCACCTTATTGTCTTCTAGGTGGTTAGAAACTGATTGTTTGATCATTGTTCCATTGTCTGTATATCATAATGTGATACCTATCTATATAATAGATCATCATATCATCATATAGAATAAGAGCATTTCTTCTGACCAAGCTAATGATTTCTACCTTGATTCCTACAAATATAAAGAACCATCAAATTCTACACACACAGTGAGCCTAACTGTGTGTTTTTATTATTGCTCTCCTTTTCCTCCCATCCTTTTCCCTCCTACTATTTATCAAGTCACACTTATTTGTCTTCAATTAGATTCTAAACTCTTAGGAACATACAGTATGTACAATTCATAGTTCAACTGGGCTATGATCCTGATTGGAGCCTTTGGGTGTTACAACACCCAAATACTGATACATTTTTACCTTGACTGCATAAGCATGTGTTTCATTACAATTTAATATCTCTTATCAAGGGACTGTTATTCTACCATTACAAACGAATATGCTTGATGAGCTAATTGGTCCTTTCCATTTCTAACTACTGCTACCTTATCTGAATACTGTATGGATTATATGCATGTAAGGAACGGTTACTTTAACTGTGGTTCTTTGAAATGTGATGCAGATGTGTATTCCACTTAGGTGTGTCCATGTGCCCAGTGCATGGGAACCAGAGAATTTTACCTAGTAGTACCTGTAGAGGGAAAATACTTGTGCCTCCTGGCCGCAGCCCCTCTCCTGGCTATATAAGTGCAGTCCCGAACCCCCTCAGTTCCTTCACACTGAGTGCCCACAGAAACTGTGACGCAGAGGGGACAGAGGTGGGTCGTGGAATACACATCTGCATCACATCTCAACGAACCACAGTTACAGTAAGAAAAGGTTTCTTCTTCCTCAAGTAGATGCAGCCATGTATTCCACTTCATTGGCCCACAAGCAGTAGCCCCAGGAGGCGGGGCTCAGAGTCTACATAAACAATGACCGCAGGACCATCCATTGAAACAAGCATCCACCCTGGAAGATGCAGTAATGACTGGATGGTTTGCATGTAGCAGCCCTGAAAATGTACAATACTGAAATGCACTGAAGAATGCTATTGATGTTGTTTGCACTCTCATAAAACTAGCTCGCATCCGCTGAAGGAGGCGTAGTTGAAGCTATTTCATATGAAGTCATGATAAAGGAGGTTATTCATTTAGAGACTGTGAAAAGACCACCGGACCCTTCATATGATCTGTATGTGACGTGAACAGGCATGGTGAAGCACAAAACAGTTTAGTCCGGTCCAAATAGAAAGCCTAGACATTGCCTGACATCTGATGTGTGGAAATGCTGCTCTTCCAGTGATGAATGCAACTTAGGAAAAAACACAGGTAAATATACCGCCTGGTTCAAATGAAGCTGAAAAACCACTTCAGATAAAATTTTGAGATGTGGTCATAAAGTCAGTTTGTCTTTAGAGGTTTGTATGTAAGGAGGCTCTGCCATCACAGACTGCAACAGACTCTCCTGTGGATGCTATTGCTATCAGGAACGTAGTCTTCTGAGACAAAAGTGGAAAGGGACAAGACGCCAGGGGCATCTAAGAAAGAGAGAGGTTGTGAGGTTAGGAACCACACAGAGCTCTGACTCCAGCCACGGGTGGTAAGAAGGAACAGACAGAGGTTAGGGGAGTGCTACCTCATATAGCCAGAGGAGGGGCTATGGCCACAAACTGTGAGCGGTGACCTTCTAACAGTACTGCTCGGCCAAATTCTCCAGCTCCAATGTGCTAGGTGCGAACACACCTCAGTTGAATACGCAGCTGCACCTACTCAAAGAATCAATACATTCCTGTTTTGTTTGAGTGATATATACATCTCAGCTACCTTCACCCTACTTAATAAAATTGTCTGTGTGTGTTTCTCAAAGAAAACCCAGTATACCCAGAAAAATAGCATGACTGAAAAGCAGACGTACTTCTCTGAGACTATACACACATGAAATGTGATCCTTCTGTGAGCTGTGGTTGCGTTGATAGAGCTGGTGATGGTGGGGACTCTGGTGAAGAGGGCAGATTTTTTCCTGAAAAGAGAAATTAAAAAAATAAATGTCACAGAAGGCAAAAGTTAAACAAATTGAAAATATTTCAAGCAGCATGAAATTTGTGAGCAAGGTGTTATGCAAGTAAAGGTTAAAATAATCAAAAGAAACTTTTTAAAATCAACATTATATAGTGAAAATAATGCTATTTAAAGAGAAGAATTTACATTGTTCTTAAGGAAGATATTTGCTCACACAAGTAATTGTACCTCTGCAGAGCAGACAGTTGTAGTGTCACATACTACAATGGATACAGGACTGATGGTTAATGAATATGAAGAGAATTCTTTATTGAGTTTACTAGACATAGCCATAACCCTGTTATGCTCCCTAGCTAAGAGTAACTAAACCTTCCCTATAATGTCACCACAAATGATCTTTCCTAGTCCTGGCCTGAACTAAGCAGTCATGGAAAGGACTGTGCCGTTTGCCTTGTTTATTTATCCTTACATCACATCTGCACTTCCTTATTCCTCCCTGGCACCAAACAACTCCTGATCACTTCAAGTATTGATCATTCCATCTGCCCATTTCATAAGCAACTTGTCCGTCCCCCCAGCACTCTGATTTTCTTGCAAAGTGCGTCATTAAGGTATTTGCAACCACCCTGTCTTTTCCACTTCTGGCATCCCTCCTGACCTCTGGGGAGACACACACCAACCTCTCTGTTATTTTGCTGGTTCATAATCGAATGCCTAAATTGGGAACTATCTAGTGTTAATATGGCCCTCATCACTGTAGTATCTATGCTCCAGTAAAGGAGCTCATACCTGCAAGGATCAGGAAAGGGGATCAACAGCAGGAAAGTGTGTGTTTAGAATAGATGCCTTTGGTGAAATGACCTACAGAAGAAAGTCATGGAGCTGATTGGAACCAGTAGAAAGGAGTTAGACAGCACTGAACATGTGCAGAGGATTTGGGAGGAGGGTGTTCTGGAGGGAGACAGGGAACGATTTGCTCCAGCCAAGAGAAACTTCTGGGAACCCTCTCTCATCCTCGAACTAGTTGCCTCCAAAAGATCTGCATTTAAACCTCTGAAAACAGTGTGTTTCTGAGATTCGTCCATTGGGAAATTGGCTGGGTCTCTGTCCATCCCTCCCCAATAGGTGAAAAAATATACATGCAAGACCCAGATTAGTTTAGATTTCTTTACACTACACAAGAATTTCAGAGCATCAGAAAACAATCAGAATGTATATTACATATGTAACATTTAATTCCCAATGTATATCTCCGTGTAACTGACAGTCTCTTTTCCATACCTGCTGTTTGATTTTCTCTTGAAGATTGTACTGCTAACGCAAAAGAAGAAATAATCCCTTCTTGCTCTTGAACACTGGCTGCTTCACTCTCTTTTGGACTGGTTTCATGTTTGTGGTTTGCAACTGGGGCCATGTTCTGCAGACTAGTTAAAAAAAGTTGCTATTTTTAGAGTTCATTTAATTTAATTTCAGGTGTTAACCAATATTTACGTGCAACTGGAGTTCCCGCACTTAATTTTTTTCTCTTAACACAAAACCCTCCAATTTACAAGATTATGTTGTTTAAATCAAATACATATTTCTGGAACCTATAGTAGAGTGTTGAAACCCTGAATCAAAGAAAAAGGTAGTTTTGTTTCAATCTTATAAAATTCATTCTAGATAAAAAGAACTTTAAACTGGAAACTTGAGGTTTTTTTTCCTTTTTCATACTTATACACTGAAATAGATACCAAATTCAAGGCCGTAGGGAAGATACAGTGTGTCATGAGAATGTTATGACCATCTGAGAGGGCCTCAGTCTACATTGATAGTAAGACACATGTGTCTAGCTTTCAGTCAGGCAAGAACTACTTAAGAGGTGCACCAAAACTCCAGTACTACTCTAACTCTGAAATCATGGAGTTAATGGAAACCCTCCAAGGTGAAGTACCCTAAGGCAGTGGTTCTCAACCACAGGTATGCATACCCTTGGAGGTACATCAGCTTATCTAGATATTTGCCTAGTTTTACAACAGGCTACATAAAAAGCACTCACCAAGTCAGTACAAACTAAAATTTCATACAATGACTTGTTTTATACAGCTCTATATATGATACACTGAAATGTAAGCACAATATTTATATTCCAATAGTTTTATTTTATAAGGTAAAAATGAGAAAGTAAGCAATTTTTCAGTAATTGTGTGCTGTGACACTTTTGTAGTTTTTAAGTGAGGTGAAACTTGGGGTACAGAAGACAAATCAGACTCCTAAAAAGGGTAAGATAGTCTGGAAAGGTTAAGAACAACTGCCCTAAGGGGTCAAAAGTCCAGACTGCTCCTGAGTGGATGGCTTCCATACACAGTACAATGGACTCCAATAAAAAACTTGCCATTGGAGCCTTCAGGTGAGGCTTTTAACAAGAATCTTATGGAAAGCTTTGATGAGGCAAGAAAAGCTATTAATCCCTCATCCTGAGATAAAATTATTGACTAGATCTTGCATCCCAAAGCAAACCACAAATTGTGTTTGTCCATGATGAACGTATGCTCATAAATGTATTTGAAACTTCCCACATATTAGTTCTGAGCAAAAACAGCAACACAGAAAAAGGAAAAAACAAAAACAAAACCTAACCCAGAAATTAGTCTAGGGAGGATACCTGACTCCAAGCTATTTCACAATTACTTGTTATTTCTTTTGCCCCAAGTTTGATCTAAGAACCAGTGTTGACCAAGTTCCCTCCTTGTTACCAATCCATGGTGGGTGAACTCAGGGAATTTCTGATTTCAATAGGTGGCTAGAAATGAATCATGACTAAGTATAACGAGTTTGCTATGAATAGGAAGAAAAACTAAGTTGCATTCAGAATAGGTTATATTTTTATATTTCGTTCCATAGCTGTGTTGCGTTCTGCTTCTCAGAAGAGTGAAGTCTGTGTTGGAGCCCCTAAGTAGAATGGACTCTGAATTTGTCTGGAAGTAGGAGAACAGGGGTAGGGAGAAAAATCTTGAGTATTTTAGTTCTCTCAATATCTACAAAGAGAGATATTCTGCTCATTAATGAGTGAAATTAATGAGCAGAATAACTAAGTGAAATTAATGAGCAGAATAACTTTGATAATATTATTCAAACCTGAAGAATTTATTTCCATGAATCACAAAGTTTAAAGCCCATCTGTAAACAGTTCATGGCCTGATCCTATACCTGCCTCTGACAATGAATGCAGGACTGGGTCAAATATGTGCTATTTCTTTATATGATTATATTATGCAATCAAATCTTAACACAAAAACCATCTTGTAATGAACAACCTGTCCATGCTTAAATCAATTTTTCCATTTTTCATACCACCTAACCATTCATATTCTTTATACTTTTATAGAGAAAATAAACATATTTGTTTACATGCAGCCCCATACTACCCACACTTCCCCTTTGGAGTTGCGTAAAACAGTGAATCAAGCTTCCAAAGGTAAAAAACTAAAATATTCATTATTAAACTGTAATTAACTGTTGGACTAGTTTAATATGCAAGTATCTTATTTTTATGTATTTATTTTTACCTGATATCTACATTATGTGTTTTTCCCAATTCCTTTTGTTTTTCTACTCCTCCTTCAGCATTCCCTTCTTTTGGATCAGCTATAACACACGTGTCTGGTAACAGTGGGTCATCACTTTTTGTCAACTTTAAAAAGAAAAGGTGAGAAGTTTTAAGAAAAATCTGTAGGTACACACTGTGAGCACATACTGAATGGTGGGCAGAGAACTGATTTTCAGGAAGTAAGCTTTGTCAACAGAGCCAAATTTTGGCCTCAGTTATATAGGTATAACTAAAGAATTACGTTTATGTAATTTACATCAATACCATTACCTGAAGAGCAATACAGGAAGAAATGTGCAGAATTTGGCCCAATGAATTCTGAGAGTGACCTAGAACTATCAGGGAACTATCTAGAATCTGGATTGCAGTTTCTGTATTGTTTTCATACCTCCACCACCATCCAAAATGAATACAATGCACAACTTTTGGACACATTATTCAGTGTGAATGCTTTAGAAGTTCTGATTAGATACAGTCATTATCTGTGTGTGAAGTAGCACTCTTTCAAAAGGCTCAAAAAGGCTTCAAGTAAAAGTGTTAAGAAAAAGATGGTCAGTTTTAATAACTTGATTTTATATTGTTACTCTGTGGAAACTTGATAAAATGGTAAAGGTAAAGGAGAGGAAATGAGAGGCAGCAGCAAAAAAAGGGGATTAATGAAAGAATATGGGCAAAAAAAGGGAAGAAGAAATTCTGCATACGTAGATTTAAAAGTGTTAAATTACAAGGAGGCATGATTGTGTGGTAGTGGTTCTGACAGCCTTTAGCTCCACCTGTAAATCATCATGAACAGCAATTAGGATATTTTAAAATAGGGTACAATTGGGTGAGATGCAAGATAAATCTGAGAGAAATACCACTTTGATGATCAGCACAAGTCATAATTATTGCCCAACTCCATGCCGTGTAAATTATTGTCTCTCCTCTTATTTATTTGTTAAGCAATGTGATGTGCCGGGTGCTATACAAATCAAAAAAGGAAGAAAAAGGTCCCTGGTCTGAGGAGGAAACCTCAGTCACAAAATGCACTGGAAGACCCGAGTTGAATTCATCTAGAAGAGTTTCTGAACTGGCAAGCGATGTTATTTACAGATGTGCTCAGTATTTGTGGAAGAAGTTACTTCTGAGGTAGGATTGAACACTCTAAATATAACTTATTACCTCTTTAGTAAAATTTGCATTATGCTCTTCTGATCTAGCATTCAGTTGTGTTATTTCTTCTGCAGGAGTTTCATGATTTTGTTCCAAATCATTCTCTCTTATGGCATTCTCTAATTCCTTAATGTTACTGGATACCATATCGTCCTTTCTTCGATTCTGTAGAACAAATGTGATATATGGAGATACTCGCAATAAAAATCCAGTGGTATTACTGCATACTCTTTTCCTATTGTTATGCTGAGACTTCCATTATGTCCTCTCAAACATTGCTAAAAGTTATGAAAAAAACTTTAGACGGCTTGACCTCAATTCAAAAGTTTACCGCCCATTTCCTCATAGATGTGGCATGTTATTTTAATGCAATAGGTAAGAGTTAAAATTGCTTTTGAAATCTTAACTTTAAATATTCTGACTTTTGTGTAATTAAAACATCCAACTGTAATAAGTCAGGAACAATTTGTTGCTTATAGCAGATATAAAATTTATGGCTAACTGCATAAAGTATGGGGTGCTGGTAGTAATTCTTAAATTTAGGCTGCCTAACATTTTCCATTATGGGAAAAAACCTTGCAACCTTTTTTGAGAAGCGCTAATACCCCCATTGTTTGCAGCAGGCCATTGAAATTTGGTAACCTCAGGCTAGAGGAGTGCCTTTTCTTTATCCCAGGAAATTCCATTTAGGTTTAGCTGAGTTATAAACTGTTAAAAAAGTCTATTTCCCTTTCTCCTGCTTGCATTCCTAAGGCCAATTTTGGCAGCCTGCTATAAATGGACATTCTGAAGTGCAAGGCCCATGCCGCCACCAAAGCAGCAGCACTTGACTTTGCAACTTCCTCCCCCCGCAAAAAAACACATGTATTTTTTTTTTTGCTCTAACATATTACTGCGTACACACCAAGGAACTTTTGGCATACCTGAGACAGCTTAAATGGATTATCCCTAACAAAGGATGAGCTCTGTGAAGGAGACAGATCTGAAACGCCAATAATATTTAGCCCCTTTTTCTTCTCTCTCAGACAAGCTTGTTGGTGTCTCTTTATTCTTTCCATCTGCTCCTCCACAGTCATTCGAGGCCGAGTGTTTTCTGCCAGACATAACTGCTCCACTGCACTTCTCGGCCTTTCCTTAAAAGAAAGGAACATACTTTATTAAAGAGCACTCTTTGAAGCAATATTGTGAACATATAATGTGGGTGTTCACTTAAAAAAGCTTGTTCTGCACACCTGCATTTGGCCTAACTCTGGTATCCCCTATATTAAGACTGGTCAATATGCCAAGTTTTAGGGACAAGATTTATCTGCACTAGAAAATTACATCATGGTAGAACATGTTTTAATGTTAAATATGACTGAGCACTCAGTGTAGATAAAGACTGGCATGTTTAATGTGTCAGCTGATTGTGGTTACAGTTGGGTTGGGGTTAATAGATTCAGCTGCCTTTGTTCTTCTTTTGCAGTTACTTAGGGCTAGGCTACACTAGAAGCACTAGATGCCGCTGCACCATGTCTGGTGAAGACGCCCTAGGCTGAAGGCATAATTACTCCACCTGTGGACAGCGCTTAGGTTGTTGTAAGTTGCGTCGCTCAGGAGTTGGCTTTTTCACATACTCCTGAGAGATTGAAGTTACATCGACGTAAGTGGTAGTGTAGACCTGCCCTAAGGTAAATAAGAGCTGGTCAGTTAATAAGGAGTGGTTACCATGACCAGCTGATACGGAGTTCAACTTTATTATTATTCAAGCACCTAAGAATCTCAGTCATGGACCAGTACAAACTGGCGCTGTACAAACACAGAACAAAAACATGACAGTCTTTGCCTACACTGCACAATAGTGCCCACTATAGTTTGTTTTCCAATGAAATGGTTGTTTAAATTTATATAAAGTTGTTTCACCTAATAGAGTGACTACACCTCTACCCCGATATAACGCGGTCTTCGGGAGACAAAAAATCTCACCGCGTTATAGGTGAGACTATGTTATATCAAACTTTCTTTGCCCCCCCCATTCCTTGTTCCCTGACCGCCCCCTCCAGAGGCCCCGTCCCTAATCACCCCCAGGACCCCACCCCTTACCCAACCCCCCTGCTCCCTATCCCCTGACTGTTCCGACCCCTATCCGGCAGCAGCGGGAAGCAGAGCACCGGTGAGTGCGGGGAGGTTGGGGAAAGGACGCCCCCCGCACTCACCTGTGGCAGGAAGCGGAGCGACGAGGCCCCAGCCCACTCTGCTTTCCTTGCCCCGGCCTCAGCCGTGTAGCTGGGTGGGTGGGTGTGTGTGAGAGAAAGGTCACGCACTCACCTGCGGTGGGAAGTGGAGCGCCGCGGCTGGGAGCTGGCGGAGTGGAGCGGGCTGGGGCCGGGCTGCTCCGCTTCCCACTGCCGATGAGTGCGGGGATGTGGGGGAAAAGGACGCCCTCCGCACTCACCGGCAGCGGGAAGAGGAGCAATGCGGCCCCAGCCCGCTCTGCTTTCCTTGCCCCTGCCCCATCACTGGGGGGTGGGAGGTGGTTGGGGAAAGGTCCCGCACTCACCTGCGGCAGGAAGCAGAGCACCACAGCTAGGAGCTGGTTTTGTGGAGTGGGCTGGGGCCGGGCTGCTCCGCTTCCACCGCTGCCGGTGAGCGTGGGGGGGTGGAGGGAGGATCCCTTCCCCCAAGCTCCCTCCCCAAGCAACACAGCTGGGGCCGGGGCGAAGGAAGCGGAGTGGGCTGCTCCCGGCCCCCCGCTAATTCCCCCGGGCCACTCTGAGACTGCGGGGCCCCCAAAATTGCCCCCCCCAAGCTCCTGCCTCCTAGACCCTGGCGGGGGGGAGCCCCTGACTGCCCCCCGAGACCCTCTGCCCCTTATCCAACCCCTCAGCCCCGGACCGGCAACCTTAACATGCTGCTCAGAGCAGCGTGTCAGAGCTTTACCGCGCTGTATGCGAACCAGGTCACGTTATATCGGGGTAGAGGTGTATATGAGAACATTACCTGAAACAATAAATTAAGAGGACAGCATAAAATGTCAGTGACAGCACAATTTTGAAGAGATTTTGAAAACTGTATAGAGTAATGAACAGAAATGCATAAGAATTCAAATCAATATTTTAATAATGGGGGATACAGAGATAGACATGAAAATATTGTAACTTGGGTCCTCAACCCTGGATCCAGGTGGGTAGACCTAGGAGCCCATGCAGAGCCGGATGTGGGTTTGGGGGCCGTAAAGTCTTGGATTCTTTAAAAAGTAGTCAATTAAAAAAACCTCATTACTAACTATTAGATTACAATGCAGAGTAATCTAAATGGAGGGTCTTGCTTTATGGAGTTTACCATCACTAGTGACCAGGCTGATCCCAAATCTTGCCATCTTTATGGTAGATGGCTACCTGGCTTTCTGTTTGCAAACTCCTAAGTTGCAGAATGACCAGAGAGATGTGTACTGGGAAGCAAATGCATTGGTGTTTTCCTTTTCTGGGCCTTGTTCCTCTTTATTAAGGGCTGTGATTTACTTCTGAATTCAAGAAATGGCACCTTGATCTTACAGTGACAGCTGCCTTAAAATGCATATATTTATAGTTACTTCTGATGGTTTTTGTAAATTATACTCTATTGTATTTGGAAAGAAAACTTAGCTGTGCAGTCACCTTTAACTGAAAATAATTTTGTGGGTTTCAAATAATTTCTTGAAGATTTTTTTCCTGCTGATCAAATACAGAAAGTCTAAATGTTACCCGAACTCCATTTTCTTTAGCACTTTGCAAGTAATCATATAAATTACTCAAAGAACATCTTGTATAGAAGCAAGATTATTAGTACATATAAAATAAGATGTTCTGTTGTAAGTGACGTTACTAGCAATATAAAAGACCTGAGACTAGGTTATTTAGTGTCTAAGTCCACTAGCCTTCTCTGGAGAGCTATATTACAATCCTTATTAGTTCCAAATCCACATCATAAAATTGCCCCACAGCTTGACATAAATATAAGGCTTTATGCAGGAGTGGCCCACGACTTATATATGCATGGTGCAGCAAGTCAGGACTCTACTGCAGCGTCTTACACAGCACACCCTGGATTAGGTGTGAATCCAATTATTACTATTTTTCACTTTCCTGAGCACTGAATTTCCAGGAAAAATTTGCTAGAAAATCCACAAGGTTATGAGGTCGTTTATTACAAAACCTGAAAACACAGATACTGTTTCTTGAGGGAGAGAATCCCTGCAAAATTATATGCTGTTACCAAATTCTATTTCTATTAGGAATGATTATCTTTTACATATCACACACCTCATGATGGACTACTGTGTCTTTTTGGTCCAGTCAAAGTGAGGATTACTCACCTTGTGCAGTCACAGGTTCTTTGAGATGGTTGTCCCTGTGGGTACTCCCCTCTAGATGTTTATGCGCCCTGCGCTTATAATTGGAGATTTGTGGTAGCAGTGCCTAGCTGGGTTGTGCATGCAACGTCGCTATCTCACACCGCTCCAAGGGGGTTACGTAGTACTGCGTGACCAACCATCCCTCGATTCCTTCTCTACCGCAGAGAATCTACATGAAACTCTGAAGTAGAGGGGAGGAGGAAGGGTAGTGAACACCCACAGGGATGCATTCCCCATCTCATGTTTCAAGGTTAGCGTACCACCATCTTTAGCAGGTATGGGAACCATGTCTGTCTGGCCACGTAGGTGCTATTAGGAGGACTTTGGATTTGTCCCTCTTGATCTTGTGTATGACCCAGGTTAAGAGAGTGATTGGGGAATGCATACATTAACGGTGCATCCCATTTGAAGAGGAGCATGTTATCTAGGGAACAGGGTCCCAATACGGCTCTGGAGCAATATTGTGGGCACTTGGTGTTCTGTGCTTTTGCAAAGAGGTCTATGGTAGAGAATCCCCATAGTTTGAATATCATATGTAGAACTCCAGGGTCCATTTCCCACTCACAATTTTGTGAGAAATCTCTGCTTAGTGCATCTTCTGTTGTGTTTTGACATCCTGGAAGGTAGGATTCTGATGTGTCAATGTTGTGACTGATGCATCAGTTCCAGAGCAGTATCGCCTCTGTGCACAGGGAGTGTGATTGTGCACCCCCCTTGATGATTTATGTAAAACATGTACGGTACGATATCTGTGTGCATCCTGATGGCTTTGGATTTTTGTTTGTGATAGAAAGTGGTTGCATGTGTTGCGAATTGCCCTTAGTTTCAACAAATTTCTGTGCATTCTGGACTCTGATTGGGACCTTTGACCTTGTAGTATGTTGTTGAGTAAATGCATTCCCCAGACTATTAGGAAGGCATCCGTGGTGACTGTCATTGTTGGAGTCCTTTGTAGAAATGGGACTCCTGTACAGATTTTCTTTGATTGTGTCCACCATCTTAAATGAGTCCTTTACATTGTTTGGCATTGTGAGATGTCTGTGTAGGCTGTGTCTGTGAGGTATGTATGCTGTTTAAGGCCAACCTGCAGGGATCTCATGTGAAGTCTGACGTGTTTGACGACAAATGACGTTGCTGACCTGTCCCAGTAGTTGTAAGCATGTTCTGGCAGATGTTTGTGGACTGTCCGTCACTGTCAAAATTAAGTTGACGAGTGTGATGAAGCGTTGCTGAGGTAGTGTTGCTGTCGTGGTTGAACAGTCAAGACAAGCTCCGATGAATTCCAGTTTCTGGACAGGAATCAATGTTGACTTTTAAAGCAGGTTTATTTGTAATCCTAAGTTTGTGAAAAGGGTTATCGTATTCTGTGTGACACTCACTGCTTCATGTTATGTTGGTGCCCTTATGAGGCAGTCATCCAGATATGGAAATATCATGACTGTCTGCGGAGGTGCGCTGCCACCAGTGCTAAAACTTTGGAGAAAATCCTTGGGGCAGTTGACAAGCTGAAAGATAATACTTTGTATTGGAAACGTCGTTTTCCCAGGGTGAACCTTAGGAATCTTCTGTGTGATGGATGGATGGTAAAGTGAAAATATGCATCTTGCAGGTCGAGGGCTAAGAGCCAGTCCCCCTTCTCTAATGCTGGAATTATAGTTGTTAAGTGTCAGCACTTTGAAACATTGTGTTTTTATGAACTTGTTGAGTTTTCTTAGATCCAGAATGGGTCTCCACCCGCCCATCTTTTTCTGGGTTAGAAAATAGTGAGAGTAAAAACCTTTCCCCCTGTGCTGCATTGGTAATGGTTCCACTGCATCTAGGTGTATGAGGTGGTTTATTTCCAGTTGTGGAAGGTACTCTCATGAGAGTGGTCACTGAACAGGGCCAGGGAAGGGGGGTGGGTAGGTGGGATGGAATAATCCTGTTGGATAATTTCTAAAAACCCATTTATTTGTAGTGATGGTGTTCCAGACTTGGTACTTGGTGACAGGTGATCTCCGAATGTTCGGGAGATAGTCTCAGTTTCCAGCGTTAGAGCGTGTGGTTGTCTCATGTCCTCGACCACACCTTCAAAATTGCTGTCTCGAGGTAGATTGCCGGGATGTCGAAGGTTCGTTTTGGTTTTGTCGACATCTGGTTTGTCTTTGTTTGCAGCGTTGGTCATATTGCCTGTGCAGTTGCATGTACGACGGCAAGCAGAATCTCTGGGTAGAATACCAGCCATTTCTTTTTATTTGCAGGTGTATAAATGCCCAGGGATTTTAATGTTGCCCTTCAGTCCTTAAGGGTATGGAGTGACTCGTCTGTTTTGGCAGTGAATAACTTTGGGCCTTAAAACGGCAGGTCCTTGTCTGTTGACTGGATCTCCCTGGGGAACCCCGAGAGATGAAGCCATGATGCATGGCACATTACCACAGATATTGTGATGGAGCATACGTCCATGTCTGTGGAGTCAAGAGAGGCCTGCAGCGCTGTCCTGACAATGAGATGACCTTTGGCGATATTAGCTTTAAACTGTTCTTTTTTCTCTTCAATAAATTCTGAAATTTTCAAAAAAATTCTATGTATATTTGGACAGTAGGGCCTCGTAATTAGCTATGCGAAACTGCAGTGTTGCAAATGAATACACCTTGTGGCTGAAGAGTTCTAACTTATTCCAATCTCTGTCATACGGGTTGTTTTCGCCATTTACTGCTTCCACTGCTAGTGAGCTTGGTATGGGGTGTTTAAATAAGAATTCAACTCCTTTAGATGGCACATGGTATTTCTTGACTGATCTTATGCATGATGGGGGTGCTGTTGCTGGTGTCTGCCAGATGGTTTTGGCAGGCTCCATAATAGCATCGTTGATCAGAAATGCTACCTTTGCCGAGGTAGATGTTTGAAGTATGTCTAGTAGTTTATGCTGTGATTCAGGTACCTCTTCTAGTGATATGCCCAAGGTCTATGCCACCTTTTGAAGAGTTCCTGGAATTGCTTGAAGTCATCCCCTGTGGTGGGGGCATTATACTTCCATCCGGTGATGAAGAGGACAGGTTCACTCTTGGTAATGCTTCCTGGTCTGAGGTTTCCTCAGTCACCCCCTCTTGTGTTTTTGATGCTGCTGGGATAGGTGACCATGGTGCTCTTGATCTTGGTGGGCTATGATGTTGGGCCCTGTATACTGCCCACTGATCCCAACTGGGCCAGTTTGGTGGGAATGGCATGGCGTGTGTTTGTGCCCACAGGTGCCCATACCAGCGATGTGCCTCTGAGGATGAGTGGTACTCTGGTCGGTGGGTTGGTCCAAGTTTGGGTGAGGAGTGATGAGTTGTATGCATCACCCCTTCATCCTCGTCGTCATCATCACTAGAGTGAGGGGGAGCTGACCTAGGTGGAGTGGTCAGCCAGCTTGGTACCAATCGAGATGGATACCATCGGTACCGAGTAGCGGAGATTCCAGTGTTGAGGAGACCAGAAGGTCTGTATGTTTCAGGAATTGGTGTGGTACCGTGAGCATCAGTATCAATGTTGGCATTGCTGGTGGTACGAGAGTGTGAGTAGTAGCTGCCAGTGCCAAGGATCTTGTGCTCTGCTGTGTAAGTACCGCAGGTGGTGTGGAGCGCCTTTTCAGCTCTGTGGGTACCGAGGTGGAGGGTTTCACTTTGCCCTGTGAGCCTCTGTTTGAGCTTGCCCGCTTAGGGTCTTTGGCTCTCTGAAAACTTGTGGTACTGGACCGTCTTGGCTCAGTGCCATCGGTACCGAGGTAGACTTGGAGGTAGGGGATCGCTTTTTCGTAGCTAATTCCAGTTGTGATGAAGTCTGAGCCTGCTTTTTAGTAACTTCTTAGGTAAAGTCTCTTTCGTAGGGGCTGATGATGGCGACTGTTGGTCCAGAGGGGTCCTCGACTCAGAGTTTGAGGCCGGTATCAGAGATTTTTCCATCATAAGGAGCTTAAGTTGAAGATCCATAACTTTTCTTGTTCTGGCCATGAGATCACAGCAATGTGGACACTTTTGAGGAATGTGTGTCTTACCGAGACAGCAGACACACTGTGCATGTCTATCAGAGATAGGGATTGACAGTCTGCAAGTCAGGCAGTGTTTGAATCTCGGCAATCCGGGCACGTGGAGAGGTTCTGTCCCAAATAAGAAGGGAGCAGTAACTCTAGGGAAGCCTAAACTTAATTTTCCTACTGAGGGGAATAAGGGAGACTTTTTTTTTTTAAATAAAATAAGCATAAAGAGTAACAATGATAAACTAATTACTAAGTATACTATAAAATATATCTTATCTAAAGGTAAGTGAGGGCACTGCTAATCGCTCTGACTCCAGGCAAAAGGCAGTAGAGAAGGAACTGAGGGACAGTTGGTTGCACAGTACTATGTAACTGCCTGGAGCAGTGTGAGACGGCGATGGCGCGTGCACAACCAAACTAGGCACTGCTACCACAAATCTCCGATTACAAGCACAGGGCGCATGAACACCTAAAGTGGAGCACCTACGGGGACATTCCTCGAAGAACCATCATACATTTGGCATCCATATGTTGTTTCCTCACACCTAATTTCTAAAATATACCAGCACCGTAGTTGCTAATCTGCTGTCAAATGAGCTAAAAAGTATCAGTAACTTTTGTCTATACTAGAAAAATTATTACCCATTGCTGACAACAGGTGTCAGCAACACATTAGCCTTTTTCTCCACAGCATCACATTGGGAACTCATGTTGAGCAGTGGACAAGCAACTCAGTCTGATCTTCTAGAGCAACAATGTGGCAAAAAAGGACTAACGTGATCCTTGGACGTATACACCTAGAGGGATGGGGAGTAAGTAGGAGTAGGGTGGTGTTTTTACCTCTATACATAGCATTGATGAGACTACTAGAATACTGCATACAGTTCTGATGTCCACATTTTAAAAAAAATGTTGAAAGATTGGAGGTGGTAAAGAAAAGAGCCACAAAAAATTATTCAAAAGCTTGGGGGGGGGGGGGGGGAGGGGAATTCCTTACAGTGAGACATTTAGATCTCAATCTGTTTACCTTATCAAAAGGAAGATGGACAGATGACTTGATTACAATGTATATGTACTCACCGGGAGAAACTGAGCACTAAAGGGCTCTTTAATCCAGCAGAGAAAGACAAAATAAAAGCCACCCCTGGTAGCTGAACCCAGACAAATTCAAATTAGTAATTAGGCAAAAGTTTTCAACAGCGAGGGTGATTAAACATTGGAACAAACTACCAAGGGAACTGGCGTACTCTCCATCTCTTGAAGCCTTCAGATCAAGACAAGATATCTTTCTGGAAGATAAGCTTTAGCCAAACACAAGTTATTGGGCTCAGTACAGGGGTACTTTGGGCCTTAAAACTTAATTTTAATGGCCTGAGATATACAGTAGGTCAGATGAGATAATCTAATTATCCCGTCTGGCCTTAAACTCTATGAATGGGTACAGCTGGACACAATTTAACTGCAAGCATAGACCAAGACAAACTATGTTCAGCACCATTTCTGCAACTGCATTTAAAGGTTTTAAGCTGTTTTCTGAATGGTTCTGGACTTGGTTCACCTTGTTCTAGGATTACAGTTAAACTGTATTAAGTAGTAATAGAAAATGTTCATACTACAGACAAGGTTGAAGACTAGAGTACGGTTGTCGTCGTGGACTCTGATTTCCCAAACATGCACAAAAAGTCTGGATACTGTCTTTTCAAAAGTGGTAGTAATCTCTTCTCTGAACTCACACTTGTTATTGTCTTGCTTCTGCCTCCATCCTCATTCCTAAAATCCTCTGTCAGTTTTCCCTTCTGTCTTCTCTATTCCCTGCTCCCTTTTCCTATCTTAGTCATTTTGTCTTCTTCCTTTATCCCACACTACCTGACATCTCATCTGAAAATCACAAGAGGTTCAGTACTATGCACTGTATTTTCAACTGTTCTGATCATTTCAGATGTCTAAAAAAAAATTTTTTTTCTCAACCCAAAAATAAACTATTTACCAACACAGGTTAATAATATGCTGTCCCTTTGCCCCACAACAAGAAAGGCACTTTGAAAACCCAAGCCTAAAAGGCAGGACCTTATGTACTTTTAATTCAGTATTGGGGATGACCCACTGGCAATAGATTCAAAACTAGTTTAGCAATAATACTGGCGACCACTAGAAAAATCAAAGAGCCTGATTTTAAGTCCTCAATTATTCAGTAGCTTTTATCACAAACATTTAGCACTTTACCAATTCAAATGTAATGAAGTCTATGGGGGTTCTGGCATAAGTGAATTTTAAAATGCTGTCATTCCTTACTTATGAACTGAATGCACTAAGGTAATACATTTTATTGTACTTTTTAAGCCAGTGGGATGTTTTAAAATAAATGAAAGATAAAGCTTTTAAAGTAACTAAAGATCCAGAAATTAAACTTGGAAAACAAATACACTGTTGTAAATCTCGATGCTTGCAAATTATTTTTAAATACCATTCTTAGATCTATCTTCTTGTTTTTCCTTAAAGTGACATAAGAGGCTATTGTTGACGATTCTGGAGTTGGTGATTTGGTTCTGGGAGGGACAACTCCAACAGGAAAATGTGAACCTATAAAGTAATAAAACAGCGTCTTAAGTGTTATGCAAAATGGCACATACAATACTGTATTGTTTTCCAATGAAAACATGTTAGGATGTGAAGTCATTAATTGATAGGCTACCACTCTTGTATTTACCATAAAAGTCATGATGCCTAACTAGTATATCTGCATTTTTTTCTATGTAAATAAACCCAGTCAAACTGAAATCTAGTCAGTATTTAACCAGTATGTTAAATGTGACCAGCAAAGGATTTGTTTAAAAATTAGGCTTGCTTCTGTTTTGCTTCTTCATGATACATAAAGAAAACCCGAAAGATTTGTTTGGGCTGTCACAATTTTTTGTCCCTTTGCAAGTTTTTTTCCCTTGAAAATATCTGGAATGTCAGCTGTTGTCTTTGGTTTGGCTAGAAGAACTCTTGTAGATCTCAGCAGATTGCTACTGTCATAATTGGAGAGGTGGGTGGATGCATCTTTAACTAAAGCTTCCTTTATCCAAAATGTTAATTAGTCATGGAAGTTTTTTCTTTTTTAAAACAAAATAGACTAGATAGGACCTGAACTTGTACTGCACAAGGAATGCTGAGCATCTGACCAACACAAACGCATTTCAATAAACCCTTCAGGCCTTCTTTAGTCATCAAAACAGTAAAAGAAAGGGCACAAGCCTATTTTTCTTCTCCTTTGCAGGTCACTGGTCTCCAATTTCTAGAGTTTTACAATCACAAATTCCTATTTTTAAAATGTTTTTTCTTTCTTGGAGGGCAAAGGACAAATGAAAGGAAAATAATTGACAGAGGGAAACATTAAAAATAACTAGTGCTGTAAAGTGCACAAAACAAACAAATAAAAGAGAAATAAAATGTTCCCTTCCAATCTCTTATTATTTTATTGCAGTAGCAACCACTACATGTGGCTATAGTCATCTTATGGCTGGTCTACATGGTAAGGCTATACACACTACTGTGATGGGATTTCTAAAACACACTAAGGTGTTGCATATTAATTAGTTCGTCAGACCCTGCTGATGTGCATTAAAGGTTCCCAGTGTGCTTTAACATAGTGCTGGGTTAAAGGGCACTGTAAACCTTTCGATCCCACAAGCAGGGTCTATATGGACCAATTAATGTATAACACCTTAGTGCACTATAGAAATCACACTTAGTGTGTGTTACACCATCATGTAGACAAGCTCTTAGATGTGGTTTGTTAAAATTGTAAAAATACAATTTTAGATGTGTGATTTTTAAGTTCAGCTCTGCTGAAATTGTTTGGGATACGAAGGTATGGAAAGGTTAACTGAAACAATACAAATACAAGTATAAGCAATATGTTGTTACTGCATGTAGACAATTAAGAAAAACTGACTGCTTATATTCTCCCTCATGCCGTTGGGATTTTTTGAGTAAAGAGAACTAGACTAAATTAAGTGCATTAGAAGACTAAGTGCTCATTGGGTGGAATAAACAGTAAGAGCTACAATAAAATTATCTCAATCTACTGGTAAGAGGAAGAATCTCCCATTCATTTGCCACACTGAGGCTGTAGCTATTTTTTTTAAGTGCCATCTATATAAGATAGGCAGCTTATTATCTGCTTTTCTTAAGTGAGGCCTGTTTTCTCAGACAGACAAATTATTTATGAGCGATAAGGTGAGTGAGGTAATCCACAGAGATTAAATGCATTTTCAACTCTTCAAAACTATACAACATAAAACTACAAGTTAACTAATGAAATCCCTTTAGACCACATTCAGCCAAGTCCCATAACACCAGCATCTCATGTGCATGCTGAGTCATCACATCAGAACAGAAGCCAAGTGACCTGACTGGCACTGAACATTGCAGGTACTAAAGGGGTGGGAAGAGGCTGATTTTAAGACATCATTCTTGAATGTTCTTTCAATTTGGCTAATGGGGGTGCAGCACATATTGTTAAAGTGAGGGGATTTTGACAACTGCCTTTTCCAAACACAACTTTTAAAAAGCTATTTTACATGTTTTAACAAGGAGTATTAGATTCCTTAAGTGAGTGTTCACGGTGAAGGAATCTACCAAGTAATTAATAGCTTTTATGGGGACTATATGAAGAAGAGAAACTGAGGCATTCAGCAACAGCACAGACCTTTATTATGAGTATATTCCAAGGGCAATAACATTAATTCTATTGTATCACAAGACAGAGGGCAATTCAACAATTACAAGATTAAAAAAAAACCAAAACACATTATTTCCTTGTCTTGAGAGAGACTGAGAATTCTGTGATGCTGCCTTTTTTGGACATTCTAAAACATACTGTTGCGAGTTGGACTAAAAAACCACATAAGGGCAAGGACAGAAAATGGGTAATTGTTCAAGGGAGTGATGTGTGTGGGACATGAATGATATGATTTGACACAGTGTCAATAAGGATTTCAGGGTTGTTGTTAAGTGTAATGTTTCATTTCTCTGTGGTTTGATTGACTGAAATCCTCTTGTTGTATAACTAGAGCATTTTATTGTGGGAGCGGTTTCATTTGCATCAAGCAATGGACATGCTATTTGTGAAATAAATATTATACACATACATACACAAATATATATATATACACACACACACACACACACACAAATAAAATAACAGTTTCTACAAGGCACTTATAATATTCTGTACTCCTTGTAAAAGACTGAAAAACAGGCTGGAAATCAACATGCTTGGCACTAACCTTTAGTTGTAGAAGTTTCTGACTCTGAAACTAGTTCTGTCTTTTCTTCACCATTAGATTCATCAACTTCTGCCACTGTTGTTAACTCTGGCTCACTCTTATAAAGTCTATAATCTGGACCCTAGAAGATGATAATAGTAAAAGGTAACGAACACTGATCTATCATTTAAATGTTAGTATCTTAAGAATCAAACAATGTAATCTTGCGGCTGATTTTGCTCTCATTTAAATATGTTATTTTTGTAAGCCAATGCTCCATTGTTCAGGGGCTGGTGTAGCGATATTCATTTTGCAATTAACATGAAACAAACTGCCACCGACTTTCAAAAGTTATATAAACTGAGTCTGGCTGATGTGAAGGAGAAAGTTTACCGTTATTATACAACACTAACCCCAAGAAACAAAAACTAACTATAAAAGGCTTCAACAGATACATGATTGCCAGGACTGGGGTTTGTGTAGTATAACAAGAGTTCAGAAAAACCTGATTTTGAAAAAGTGAATAAAATGTATCGAATCACCGTGAGAGTCTTGTTTTGATGTTTGATTCTTAAAACACGTTTATAAGCATGGTATATCTGATGAAAAAATGTCAGATGCAAATGATGCAGCTAGAAATAAAACTAATTAGCCAAAAACAAATTACACAGCACAAAAGTAGCCAGATGTCAAAATAAAAGTGACTGTGCAGTGGATGGGGGGAAATGCTTGACGTACATTGTGGCAATTTTAGCCACTTACACAGTAAGATCCATTTCTCTGATATCCTTGAACTTGGTGAATCTTCTTTTCTTCCAGCAGATGTACTGGGCCCCTACTATAACAGAGCAAGGAGCTGCTATCACTGGGCAGAGAGGGGATTATGGGAGGATGCTCTGTAAAGTCATAGGACCGAGGGAGTGGAGGACGAGGTGGGACTACTTCCTCTTCCTAAAGATTGTAGAATAGTCACCTTATTTAGATATGCACACCTTTTACAATTATTTATAACTTTTACGAAGTATATTACTGTAGCTATACAAGCTTTGTGTTTTGGAATTAAAGGGACACTGTCATACTAAAAAGATATATTAACAAGCAACATTGTTTTACTAACACCATCTAGATTCAGAGATTGAAATACTTCTCTTTCAAATCTCATTTTCACCATTTACTTTCTGCATCTCACTCAGCTAGTTATGCTTTCATTTCTATCTGTTGTACTTTCTGCCTCTCATGCACGGACATGCTTCTCTTGTGACTAAGCATACTGATTTTGTTACCCCACCGTTTTAATTGAAATTCAATATTATTAAAAGATTTTGGTGCATATTAGATTTTCTATAACCTTTATAAACCAAGCTTAAATTTTGGGTGTAACACAATGCTGACAGTGTCCCTTTAAAGCTATGCTTTCTAGACATTATGGGCCTGATTTCCAGATGGGTTGAACACTTGGAACTGTCATCGATTTAATCGGTTGTTGGGGTGCTCGGCACATCTGCGAACCAGGCTTTATATATGAAGAGAGATGTAAAACAATATAATTGTTCTCTCCATAATGTGTGTGTGTGGGGAAAAAATCAGGATTTACACTTTTGGGGTAGAGGCCTGGGAACAAAAAAGGGTGAGGAATGGGGACACAGAATCATGAATTGGTAAGAATATGAAGTCACAGAAGAAATGAAAAATTTAGAATTACTATATGGGACTTTAACCTTCAAAAGTAATCCAATAATTCAGTAATGGATCTGCCAATTTAAATATACTGAATACACATTTCTGATACCATTAGAAGAGTTCAGAAATAATTTTAGTCAGCCAATAATTTTTAATTCAGAAATTCATTGATGCTAAAATATAAAACTACTAAAATCATACCTCATTTTTACACTTAATAGCTGAAAAAGCCTTTGATCCCATGATACCTGTTTAAAAAAACATGAAAATCGGTTTACAATAAATAACTATTTATGAACTAGAACAAAAGCCTGCCTCTGTATTGACCGAAAGGCTTAAACACTCTAATTTCAACTGGTAAATAATTTCAGTTACACTTGTTTCCAGCAACTATGACATCAAAGAGTTTTCAGTCAAGCAAAAAAGCAATTAAAGTTTGTTTCCTAGAAGTACAATGTGGTTTAATAAAAGAAGCCCATTTACCTGCCTCTGTAGAGCTTCTTTGTTGTTTATGTTTACTCAAACCTTCCATGACATCTTGAATTCTCCAAAGTTCCTTCTGAATCTGAGCACGCTGTATACCTGCTGACTCAGTCTGCCGGTAAAGAGACATGGGACAGCACGTATAATATGGTGGAAGAACAAACAATTTTACTGTCTGTAGACAGTACACAATTTTCTCTCCTTAGTGAAAGGAACCAGGATTTAGGAAGCAATCTGATAATTGACACTCCCCATCCACACTGATATAATGTTCATACTATCTGGAGGTTCGTGTATCCTCTCCAAGGTGGTTAGTGAAGTTGCCACCATCACAACAATTGACTGTTCACACATTCCAGCTGCTTGATTCAGCGGCTTTGCAAATCTCATCTTCCAAAATGAAAATTAAGCAATTTGACAGTAGAGCATTTCACTAGTGACACAGGAGGCCACAATGTCTCAATCTACAAAGGAGAATGGAAACAAGGGAATTCACCACTGTACACATTACCACAGCTCTGCTCTGTGGAATGATTCTTCATATGTTGAGCTGTTTGCATGTCTTGCATTGGCCAAAAGGGAATACCATCAGTACAGACTCGTAGGTGGATCCAATCAACATGAAAGCAGCATGACTGACAGTGTGGAATTGAGTTTGTCTCTGTCCTGAATGAACTACTCTACACTGATGAATAAACTATGGGCCAATGTGTGCCCCCATAACCATTCAAAATTTGTGCCAATGGGTCTGCTGTGTACTTATTTCCCTGCTCCTGCCACTCATCTGCAATATCCCTTCCATGGTTGTGTGTGGAAAGCCAATCTGTAGCATGCATGGCTTGTGGCGTTCCTCTGCACAGGGTTCCCTACACTCCACCTCCCCCCCCAACTTATTGCAGTGGTTCCGTCACTTCTGCAGGGAAAGCCCCGGCGGGCCGGACTGGTTTCTGTACCTGCCGCGTCCGCAGGTTCGGCTGATTGCGGCTCCCAGTGGCTGTGGTTTGCTGCTCCAGGCCAAGCAGCGAACCGCGGCCACTGGGAGCCGCAATCGGTCGAACCTGTGGACGCGGCAGGTACACAAACCGGCCTGGCCCGCCAGGGGCTTTCCCTGCAAAAAAGAGGCGGAACAAGTTTGGGAACCACTGACTTATTGTATTAGAAATTTAAGACTTGTCATCATGCTAGGTACCTACAGTGTCTTCCAGGAATACCAGGGTAGACATGCAGAGTACCAAAGTGTAAAACCTAATTAAGAGAAGGAATTTTTATTCAGACTGTTCAACTATTTTTGCTTGGCTTTGCTACCACTGATTTAACTCAGCTGCTTGATAGTCACTTAGGAAGAAGAATTTGTGTGTTACAAATTTAACACATCTGCTCCTCCAATTAAGGCTTGAAACATTTCCATTTCTGTGGCTCCTTCAAGGGCATATTAAGAAAAAATAAGGAAGACTAGACATGATATGCCTCATATTTCCAAAGTAATAAAACGGCAAAAAATGAAGTCCCCAGAAAAACAAAAAAACCCAAACTACCATTTTGGCCATTACAGTAATACAAATAATAAAAAATAATACCAAAAAAGCAGCAAAGGACAATCTCATTTTCCCCTCCTCTTCCTTTTATTGATCTTTCAGGAAGAATCAAACAGGCATGAAATAAAGAGGTTGTTTTAACTTTGTATTTTAAAACAGATTTAAAATCATATTACAATTCTTCTATACCTGAACTTCCCCAAGTCGGTCCAGCTGCTCCTGCATATGGTTCCTTGTAATTGTTACATCATATTCTAATTTGTCATACTCCCTCCATGCTCTTTCCAGTTCCTTAATTTAGAAGAAAAGTAGTATTGAGATCTCACGTTAGGTGTTGACAAGTTAAAAAGAGATGTTAGTAGTTTAAAAAACTTGAACCATTTTTTTCTCAGCCCAGCAGATGCAAGTTCAGCAGTACCTCTCAAGAACAAATTAAGAAATTCATTTTGGTCCTGTTTAAAAATAGTTTTTCACTTTCAATTGGTGTTTCATCTATTTTCTTCTGTGGGCAACAAGATAAAGAAGGGGAAAAAATTTGCTTGCACCTCAGAATTTCCTTCTTGGACCCTTTGTCTTAATTCCTCCCTCATACTCCAAACACATCTGGAGACAAACAAGACTTTCAATTATCACCCACTGCAGCAGACTAAATTTTGTCAATTTTCCCCCACAGGATGCATTGGTAGATTTTTTTATTATTATTTAACAGGACAAAAGTACGGTGTCTAATTCAGAATTAAGATTTTTAATAGTCTTTCCTCTGAGTTTTACAGATGCCTTCAGGCCAAGTCCAGAATCATGCCTTAGAGTGGATTATCTTTCTCACCCTTCTCTGAGGCCACTGTTTGAAGAGGCTGCTGCTTCCACCTATGGCAGAATAACTCAAGCCCAGCTTGTCCTTCAACAGCAAGTAAAACCTGTGGAGCCAGGTCATCTAGACCAATTGGGTCATCTAGACTGGCCAGGTAATGCTCATTCTGCATTTCTGAATCTCCGAATCATGGATGGATGGATGGATGGGGACACAAAGCTCCTCCTTAGAATTTAAAGGGCAAGATTTTTGTTCTGGGATTTTGTCTGTCACTTCCTGTTCTTCTGGTTGCTCAGGCTGGAGTTCTGAAAAAAGTTTATTTAACATAACCTTGAAAGGTGTCTGTCTTGAGTTTCTTTCTTCTTCTCCATCCAACTGGGACAGATGCCCTTCCTCTGGAGACCATTAACTAAGTGACCAAGATTATTTTCTTCCTTTTAAGATTCTTTGCCTTGTCTCTCTTACAATGCTGGAATGGTGACAAGTTGGAGGGTGACGTGATTGTGCCTTTTTTGGGCTTTGAAAGTGCAAGGATTGTGAGACAGACATTGTCCCATCAAAGAGAATCAGGATTAACTTTCCCTTCTTTAGGTTCCCCACCCTTCCATCTATCTTGTTGATGTTTAATGTAAGATATTGATGGACTCTGGGCAGGGGTCAGAGTTATAGCCAGGATGTCTCCTTTTTATGTTTATTTTCAGGGGTAAGACCAAGACTTCTGTTTATTTTGTCTTGATCCTTTTAAGAGTCTGTCCCGACTGATTTATATTTGGGGATCAGGCTGAGAGCCTTGGGCAGGGACAGGGAGCTACAGCAGGAATAGTATTTTCCACCTACAGAAATGGTCTGAGTGTGGAGGGGCCATGCCTTGTCCAGGGAAAGGAACATAACCTGTCTGCTTCCCCAGGCAAACAGCCACAGTATTATATTTGTTGGCACCCTAGCTAACAAATGACTGGCTAGCTGACTGTAGGAGGGGAGGGGGTGATGGAGGAGGAGGAGGATGGGAGTGTCTCAATGATGCAACAGTGCTGTCACTCTTTGCAACAAGTCTGAGGCAGGGAGCACATTAGTAGCAGGACCACTGTGACCTGAGAAGCCACTTAAGAGCATCAAGAGCTGCAGGGGATAGAAGAAGCAGTAATGCTGTTCTCAGGTTCTGCTTTGCTAATGAGTAGAACAGCCACATTGCTTCTGCTGTTCCTTCCTGTTTTCAGTCCAGTTCCAGATCTGGTAACTGATCAATCAGCTCTGTGTGACACACTTCCAAACATAGTTGGAACTGGCAATCTTCCCCAGAGTTCCTGTGAAAAGTGGGCAGGAGGTGGCAGTGGCCAACTCTCCTTCATGGGTCTGGATTCTCCTAGGGATTATGTGTTTAACTAACATTAATCACTAAGTATAATTGGACCGTTGTATCTAGTTTTGTATCAGCTGTGTCATGGTGAACCCTGGGCAGTCCCACTTTAGGATTAATGACAACCAGCTGACATAATATTAAATATAATAAATCTTTTCTAGACAAGAGTATTGAATACTATGTCTAAAAAATGTATTTCTCTTGAGTAAAGAAGCCCATTGAGAGAATAAAAGTTTCAAATGACACAGGATGAAGAAAGTGTTTAAATTTAGAATCAAGATGACTGTCACAAATGGAGGTCTGTAGCCTGCCTTTTGCACCATTCTGGAAGTAGAGAAAACTAACAAAGGTTTTCAATACGGGCAATCCTATTCCCTAGCCATGACATAATGTCTAGTCAGCCTCTGACCACAAGGACAGAGAAAAATCCACCATTAAAACAGTGGAAGATGAAGGGAACACAACATTTGCAGAGAGCAGAAATGTTCCATTTATTCAACTGTAGGCAGGGCTATTAATAAAAGCTTCTGAGCCTAGTGATGAGGCATCCATCTTGCTAAAAATGTTATTTGAGACACCGCTACACTATAAATCACATTCCAACCTGTTTTAATAGTCATCTGTGATGGAGAAAAATATTTTAAAATGCGACTGTTTAAGTTTTTTTCACTGTTAAACATTAAAACAGGTTGGGAGCTAGTGTACAGTTTTATATACGAGGGTCCCTCTGACAGGGTGTATCTGGCCTTTGCAGTTCCCTACAGGAGGCCTTGTGGTCCTACTACACCCTGTTCCAGAAACAGTGAAGGTGGGTCCTCCAGGTCTGCTTAGGGAGACCTTACCGAAGCAATCATAGCCCAGCAGGCTGAGGTAAAAGAAGCTGCAGGGGCTTAGCAGGTCAGTTCCTGGCTGGGACCGGAAGAGCAAAGAAGGGTGCTCTCTCTGACTAAAAGCAGCCCAAAAAGTATCAGAGTTTATGGCTGTCTGAACTTACATGCAGATTGAAGAGGGAGAAGAACCTGAGGATGCTAGCCCTGAGATCGCCAGTAAGAAGAGGGCCAGGACTGGAGTAAGCAGTACGTGGCTACTGTGTGTAGAGTACTGGGGTTGGAATCCAGAGTAGTGTGTGGGCCTGAACAAGGAGCTGAATTTAGAGGGCCCATAGCTAGGGATGAAAATCCTAGAGAGGGGAAATAGATTGCTTATTTGTTGGACTCCAATACGTTATTAGGGCGTTCATTTGGATTTTGTGACTCAATGAGTGCCAAGCCACTGAAGACTAACAAAGGTCTGCTGACAGCCTGCAAGGGGCACCAGAGGTGAGAAAAGGACTGTGGTACCATACCCAGCTGCTGGGAGGTGCTCAAGAGGTGAATGCCCCTTTACACTCCCACCCTGCTTCTGTTGCATGGCAACAAGTGGTGATTATTATATAAACTCTGCTGGGCTATGCCAAGTGGATGAAGTTTCTTTTTACAACCTTTAGTATTCCACAGGTGCCATTCTGTGTATTTCACTTTTCAACTAAAGTTTTACTTAAATTCAATCCCTTGATACTATATCGCACGCATATTACTGAAGTATTTCCTGACGTCAAAGAGTCAAATTCTGCATTCTGTGTGGCCCCACTGACTTCATTGGGATTGTATTAGGCACAAATCAGAGCATAAATCTAGTCCAATACTATTACCCATCCAAACTGATAACCAATTTTCCCCCAGCAAAAATCAAGTACTTGAACAAAATTATCCTTTTGAAACAGCTTACACTAGTGTGCGAAATAAGGGAGTCCACTTAACTTTACATCAGTAGAGGGACTCCCTTCATAAATTACCAAAGCTCTGAAGAATAAATGAGAGCATTCCAATGTATGTTTCCACTGTGCACAGCAGCAACCAACAATTAGAAAAGTTTACTTATAGTAACTGTGGCTCTACAAGATGTGGTGCAAACTTGTACTCCACTTAGGTGTGTGCGCACTCAGTGCGCTGGAGCCAGAGAATTTTGCCTAGCAGTACCCACAGAGGGGTGATGCTCCTGCCTTGTGGCCGTAGCCTTTCCCCGGCTATATGAGGTAGTACCACCCTGACCCCATTCTGTCCTTTCACACTGAATATCAATGCAGAGAAGATGAAGGGGGGGTTGTGGAATACACTTCTGCATCACATTTTGAAGAACTACAGTTACAGTAACTAACTTTCTTCTTCAAGTAGATGCAGCAAATTATTCCACTTAGCTGACTCACTCACTCACTTAGCAGTACCCCTCCAGAAGGCAGGGCTGGAGTCTATCTAAACAAGAACGGCAGGGCCGCCCTACCAAAACTTGCATCCTGAAAGATACGATGATGGCATAATGGTTTAATAAACATATGCCTGACATTTAACGTGTGGAGACACTGCTCCTCCGGAGATGAATGACTTAGGAAAGAACACAGGTAAATATACTGCCTGCTTCAAATGAAACTGTGAAAACACTTTAGATAAAAAGTTGGGGTGTGGTTGTAAAGTCACTCTGACCTTGGAGAGCTGTGTATAAGGAGGCTCTGCCATCAGAGACTGCACTCAGACTCTCCTTGGTGATGTTATCGTTACCAGGAATGCAGTTTTCTGACAAAACCAAAAAGGAACAAAATACCAGGGGTTCGAACAGAGGTCACATTAAAGCCACTAGGACAGTGTTACAGTTCCACGGAGGAACTGGCTCTCAGACCGGAAAATGGAGATGAAGCCCTTTTAAGAATCTTGCTACCATGGCATTGGAGAAGACTGATCTTTTCTGAATGTGGGGAAATAAAAGGCTGATATCACCGCCAGATGCACTTTCATTGAACTAAGTGCAAGTCCCAATCACTGAAGGTGCAGCAGGATACTCCAAGATGTCCTAGATAGAAGCCAGCATCAGTTGAATTCCATAGCCCAGTGACCACACTGAAAACTTCTTCCATTTAGCTGAATAGCCCATTCTGGTAGATAGCTTTCTTCTTTTGAGGAGTACCTGTTTAACAGCTGCTGAACACCGCTCTTCCTCCTCGTTTAGCCATGCAGCAGCCATGTCATGAGATGCAGGGAACTGAGTGTAGGATAGAGGATGCAAACATTATTCTGAGTGAGTAGTTCAGGATGGAGAGGAAGCAATATGGGGATGCTGAACCGACAGTATGAGAAGACTGGAGATGTGTGCTCTGCTCCCCCTTGCTTGTTCACATAATAAATCTTGTCAGTATTTTCAGTAAGTATGTGAACCACTGAGCCCAATAGTTCATCCACAATGACATACATTGTAGGTGTCCCCAAGCTCCAGCACGTTAATATGCAGTGAGGCCTCCTGCTCCCACTACAGACCTTGGACTTTCAGTGACCCCAGGTGTGCTCCCCAACCCATCAGGGATGTGTCAGTAACAACAGACCTGGTTGGCAAGGGGCAGAAAAGGGAATGAATGAATGAATGAATGAATGAGTGTGAGTGTGAGTGTGAGTGTGAGTGTGTGAGTGTGTGTGTGTGTGTGTGTGTAACCTTGCAAATTGGACTACCTGCATGCAAGTGGACATATGCCCAAAGAGCTTCAGGCACATCTGGGACACTGACGTGGAAAGCTGAGACTGCAGACTGAGGCAAAGATGGCAAATTGCCTGACAACTTCTGGTCGGCAGAAATGTTCCTGAACGTGTAGAATTTACTAAGGCCCCAACAAACTCAATTTTCTGAGCGGCAACTGAAGTTGACTTTCCAGTATTTAGGATGAGAACCAGATGGTTGAGCAAATGCAGAGTACTGTCGATGTGAGCAAGAACTTTCTTTTTGAACCTGCCCCTCAGTAACCAGTCACCCAGATACAGAAAGATATGGGTTCCTTTCTTCATGAAATATGCCATCACAATGACCATGCATTTGGTAAATGGCAGAAGACAAGTCAAATGGAAGCAGCGTGTACTGAAAATGACACTGCCACAACAAATCGAAAGAATTTTCTGTGGCCTGGCAAAATCACCACATGGAAGTAGGTATACTGAAGGTCCAGAGCAGTAAACCAGCCATTCTGAGACAACGCATGGTGGACAGTCGATAGAATGACCATTCGGAATGTCATTTATCCAATAGAATTGTTGAAGCCATGAAGCTCAAGAATGGGTCTCACCTCTACCTTGGATTTGGACACCAGAAAATACTGGGAATAGAAACTATGACCCTGATGTTCCAGCGGCACCTCCTCCGCTGCTCCCAAAGCCAGTAAAGAGCAAACCTGCTTCCTGAGAGGGGTCCCTGAAGGAGGACAGAAGGAGGAAGGATGGAAAGGAACTGGATGACACAGCCCAACAGTGGTGATTGAGTACCAAGCATTATGAAAGTGGGTCAGCCTGTTCCCAAATGGAGGAAGTGGGGAGAAAGGAGAGATGACTGGAACACTGCTGTGGACCAATGGAGTCAAACGAGAGGCTTGAGAGGCACTAAGAGAGGGCATGTGGATTATCTGAACCCCAGACCAGACTGCTTTCTCCTATGGTACCTATGATCCTTTCTGGGGTAGTCCTGCTGTCTCCGGGGAGGGAAAGGCTTCCCAAATGTGTGCTGAGCCCAGCACCAGCACTACTTCCACTGACTGCGAAAGAGATCTCAGGGCACCATGCAGACAAACTCTCAGCTTCAGCAGCCTGCCCAGCCAATGGGGCTATAAAAGATGCAGGCCTGCAAAGTCCTGGACCAAGGGCGAGGTAGGAACCGAAAGGCAGAGGAGGTCCATTGGCTCCTGATTAATCGCTGGCTTAGAAACAGCTGGTGTCAGCATCATCCTCGTCAGTACCGGACTCAGTGGACACCCCATGGCCAGAACTGGAGTCAAGGGCATGGTGTCTCCGATCCTCCTTACATAGTATACTGGGAAGTGGTTGACAGGTCATGCGCCATCCCGTGCATTGGCATTCATTTGGTGCCGATCTGCGCTTCTTCTGGAGGAGGAAGACAAGTTCCCACAGGGCCAGGAGCAATCTTGGTCAGTCTTATGTGACCTTTTCCTTGACACACTTGACCAGGAACAACTCCTCTGTGTCTCTGGAGAAGCACCAGCTCCATGATGACGATGGCCTTGGTGCTGAAGCAGGCCTGTTTGAGCAACAGCTGAAGATCCCTCGCCACCTAAGTCCATTTGGTGAATGATCTGCTCCTTGACATGGGCTTCACCTAGGCACAGCAAGCACCACGTGTGGATCATTGAAGGGGATTGCTTCCTTAAACAACATCAATCCTGGTGAGGGCATCACCAGGGAAACACTTAAACTACAGCTAACTAACACTAAATCTAACTAACGCTATACTATGGATACTAATTAATTATATACAACTAGAAAAGTCACTAAAATAGTGGGATTGTGAGATGAAAACCACACACAGCTCTGACTCCAGCCATGGGCGGTAAGAAAGAACTGAGAGGGCTCGGGGCAGTGCTGCCTCATATCTAGGGGAGGAACTATGGCCATGAGGTGCAAGCACAGCCCCTATGCAGGTACTACTAGGGACAATTCTCCAGCTCTAGCATTGTGGGCGCACACATACCTAAGTGGAATACACTGCTACATCTACTCTAAGAACATATAGTAAACTTAACAGGAGAATACGACCTCTCGGTGGTTGCTTCTATTGTATATTAACATATTTACAAAGGAACCAATACATTTTTGGAAAATTAAATGCAGCATATTAAGTTAGCAGAACTTCTCAATAAGATATGGTTTATTGGTATTATATAACTCACTCTATAATCAACTCTTCATCTCACAGAAAAAAGTTGCCAAATCAATTAAAGTTTGTATGCATTTGTCCTTTTAAAAGTAATTTAAGGCAAAAGATTTCACCTGTTGACTGGATTAAAAAGAACATATTTTTCTATCTGCCTCACCAGAAGCTTGAGGTAAATGAAAGACAATTTAAAGATGCTGGGATATAATAAAGAAAGAACCCGTAGACAACTCAATTAAAAGTACCAACATGAAGAAAAATCGCTTACCACCTCATTGGGTTTTACTGGCAAAAAATCTATTACTTACTGCAGTAGCTCGAGACACTTCTCGACAAGTGCTAAGCAGTCCGTTCTGTAAGTCATCTCGCTGTAAGACTACATTCTGTATGGCAGCTGGGTTATCTGCATTCATTTCTATCTCTTGACTGGCTGATAGCAAAGCTTGCTCAAGCGTGTACTGTTATAATAAAAAGAATTAATTTTTAATGTTCTGCATCATTGGGTTGATTTTCTTTTTACTTTAGTTATCAGTGTTGTGATAATAGCCATGTAAAATAACATCCATTTTAGGTAATAAATATAATTGTCCTACTTTCTCCTTGTGTAGCTGCTGAAGTTTCTCTTCCAGTGCTTGTACCACTTTATCTTGTTCACATAATCGGCTAAGCTTAGTCTAGTTTAAGAGAAGATGGTTGTAATTAGTATTTATTATTCTGCATATCGTCTATATTAACACAGTATCAAATCATTTCATGAGTATTAAAGTTTTGTTATTACTATATATTTAACTTTAAATGCTGTAAAGTTGAATACTGAATTGTCAAAGCAGCCTAAGACTGAAAAAGGCCCTATAAACTAGAGTATTACTGTAATTTCAAACAGCATGGGTCAAATGTAGTAACTAGTTATTCTACAGCTAAGTCTTCTAGATTTCACAGCAGCTTTTACTACAGCTGATCACACTATTTTGACCCACCTGCAGGCCTTGGTTGGGGTACATATTAAGTAGATCCATTCTTTTCTATCCTATACTACAGAAGGTTGTTTTGAGCAATTACGCACCAAAGCCGAAAGCAATCTTGTGGGAGCCCTGTGTGGTTCTATTTTCACACCCTTCTGTTAAACACGTATGTGTGACTACTCTGGTGATAGATTATTTGTTTTGCAATGCCATCAGCTTGAAGAAGACGGACAGCACTAAGTCTTTTACTTTACACAGTACTAAGTACTATCCAATTGCTAAAACACACAGACATCTGAATTTCAGCTGCTGATGTGTTCTGCAGAGGCAATGGTTTCTCTAAAAAAGTTTTCCATTGCAAGTTTTATTTTAAGGGCCAGAATTCTTCTGAAGAACTCATCAGTAGTATAGGCTTCCATTACACTGACAAAGAGATTCCAGCATAGGCAAAAATAAAATCTGTTGTCAGTTATGGGTTTTATTCCCATCAGCGTACATAGGGTATATAAAGATTCTCACATTTCCTGTAATGAAATGTAATGGATTTTACAGTCAAATAAAACTTTACACACATACTGCTAGAATTTAACTAATTCAGAGACATTAGCTTGACTCATTCTGCTGGCATACATCCAATCAGAAGTCCACCTGAAGGTCAGAGCAGCATAAGGCACCAGCAACATTTACTGCACTGGGGCGCTGCTCAGGACGCCCAGCAATACACTTAATTAGAATATCTTGTGGACAGCTTTCAACAGCTGGAGGGTAAGGCTAACTCCCCAGGGAGGGAGGAGGTATAAACAGACTGACTGACCTTCCCTAGGGATCAAACAGCCCTGCTGGCCTGGAGGTGCAATTTGCCTCCCTTTGTGCTAGTAGCGTGAACCAGGCCCAAATTACTTACAGAAAGACCAGATGAAGCAAATGGTCTCTGCACCAACAAATGGAAATGGCTTTAATTTAAGAAAAGCTGTAGAGAATCCGGAGATGTCCATTTTCAGCCTCCCTTTTAGGCATATTAACACACAGTGGTATCAAATATATACTGAGTTATGTTGTGAGGTTGCACTGACCTTTTATCTTGCTTTCTGAAACACTCAAATCTGCTCTCTGCCATTTTTGCTTACATATTAAATACGGTTTCTTTTTTCTAAATCTCAAATGTAAACTTATAAAACAGCTTTTTACCTTTTACTGTATTAGACTTAGAAAGTAAAGTGAGTTGTCATCAAATGAAAGGAAAAGGTAAAATACTTGTATTTAACATAACAAGTCAAGTAAGGCATTGTACCCACCTGTCTTTTGTGTTAGACTCAAGTGGTGAAACATTTAGGGCTTGTCTACACTGGCAAGCTTCTGTGCAGTAAAGCAGCTTTTTGCACTCAAACTGCAAACGTGTACACACTGCTAAGCCACTTTGTGTGCAGAAACTCCTCAGTTGCAGCGCTGCAAAAAAACCCACCTCGACGAGATTCGTAAGGCTATTTGTGCAGAGGCTCCAGCACTCTATTGCCAGTGTAGACACTCGATTGCTTTCTGAGCTGCAATTGGCCTCCGGAGCTGTCCCATAATGCCTCAAGTGACCACTCTGCTCACTGTTTTGAACTCTGCTGCCCTGGAGACATGCACCCCTCCCCTTCCAAAGCACCGCGCGCTGTGCAGAGAGCCCAGGGAGGGAGGCAGGGTTTCCCCTCCCCCCAAGACTGGTTACTTCCTGCCACTGTCTGAACTTACAAGACAGCATGCTGACACACTGTCCCCCAAAACACAGTCTCTCCCCCGCCCCCATACACACACTCCCTATCACACACATTCTCCCTCCGTCCCCCAACTTCAGTTGAAAATCATCTGGCAGTGTAGTAGGATGCCCAAGGAACAATGGGATTGAGAAACCTGCATTATGTGATGCCCCATGAGGCATTGCAAACCCTTCCCAAAGCACCCTGCGTCCAGTTGCACAGCTTGATAGCTACCACAATGCACTGCTGTCTTTGCCACTGCAAGGGCTGCTAATGTGGATGCGCTCCAGTGTCAAGGAGTACAGTATGGACATGCAACATTGTTTAATCCCAGCGTTTTAATAAAAGTGGTATAACTTGAGGTGCTGAAACTTGCCAGTGTAGACATACCCTTAGAAAATACTTTCTTCTATGGCCTGAGTTTAGGCAATAAAGCATCTGCAAAACCTTCTACAATTAATGTACATGGCTCAGTTGGACAGGACACATTCATGCTGTAATATTTAGCCTCAACTAACACGCCTTATCTCACATACTATATTCAGTGAATACGTAACCTTCCATTTCTGTCACTCACAGAAACCAGCTGAGCCAGTTTTGTGCATGTTTATAACTAAAATGAGAACAAACCATGTGTAAATGTAATGTTAATTTTTCCTGTAATCTCTTTATAGTGGCTGAAGCTTTAAAAAACTGAAATTTGACATGGACAGTAGTCATGAAAAAGGACTATATGCGTTTAATAGCTTTAAAGTAATTGATTTCACAAACTTACCCATTTTAAAACTGCATGTGGAACATGTACTTTAGAAAAGGCCTACAGGTCTACAAACAGTGCATCTAAGGCCTGGTCTATACAGGGGGCAGGGGAGAGGAGGGATTGATCTAAGTTACGCAACTTCAGCTACGTGAATAATGTAACTGAAGTTGATGTACTTACATCTACTTACCGGGGTGTCTTCACTGAGCTAAGTCAACAGTTGACGCTCTCCCGTCGACCCCGCCTGCACCTCTCACCCTGGTGGAGTACCGGAGTCGACGGGAGAGCGCTTGGCGGTCGATTTATTGCATCTAGACTAGACGTGATAAATCAACCCCCGCTGGATCAATCACTGCCCATCGATCCAGCGGGTAATGTAGACAAGCCCTTAGTGTAGACTTGTTGATTCAGGAGACTTACATAAATAAATAGTGTAAGTCTCTTGCGATTCAAGGGATTTTTTTTTTCAAACACACACACACACACACACAAATATATATAGATAGATAGATATATACACATATACACAGATATATAGATATACACAGATATACACATACACACCCCCCCCCCCCCCTACAAATTCACTTACTGTACTAGTATCTCCCCAACACCAATACATTCAAAACCAGCTATGGGATATTTTGCTCAAACATCCAGGAATATTTCCCCCAACTTCTAAAGCAATTGCTACTAGTTTTATATTAAGTAGTTTTTGCATCTAAATTTTATGACCAGGGTAGAAACTTCTACATCAGAATATCAACACAGTAAGCCAAAACCAAATACTTACATCTATATCCAATTCTTCAGATCTATATTTGTATAGTGTACCCCTACATTCTTCTTGTGTCAACTATAAGGAAGAATAATATTCTCATAAAATAACTTCCCACCAGAACCATGAAAATGATGTTCATCTTAGAGTTAAAATTTTAATACACCAAAATCAGATTCCATTTGAATGCCAAACATTTAATGTATGACTATATAGTTTGAATCAATAAACAATATTTAAATCTCAGTTACTTAATGTACGTAATGGAATGTCAAATAGGGATTATCAGAAGGAGAAAGGTATATCACAGTTATTTTCTCAAACTATTAAATCTTGCTAATTAAAACTGAAACTGTGGAATTATGTTAAGTTTATTAGGCATGCATAATTCTTCAGAAAAATGTTGAGTGCTATACTTGCAATATAAAAATTCAATCAAATCTAGACTGTGTAGCAGATAAAATTACATTCTGATTAGATCCCCACACACAATTATATATCACTATGGTAATTTTCATGTGTGCATTCTAAATACAGGACCTTATTCTGCTCTTTTATGTTAATGGCAGTGTATAGAAATTCCAGTGTGTTCAAGTGTAGTTACAAATTTACACCAGAGTAACTAAGAACAGAATTGGCTCTTTGTGTATACAGTGTGTGTAAGATATACAGATATACACACGTTTTTGGCATGTAGGTGGGATTTTTAAAAAAAAAAGTGCACTTTTTCCTCAGCTTTCTTTTAGATACGGTACTCCATACTACAGCAATTACTGTAAATGGATACAATTCTATTTCTTGTGCTGAGGTATGCAAACTCTTTTTACTAAGGTTATGACTGCCATCTTACTCAGCAGTAGAAGGGATCCTCAGACTCTGATTTGATATGAGTGAATGCTCAACATATTAACTTTTTACTTCTTTTCATCTCTAGACTGACTGCTAGCGATATATTTTAAAATACTTAAAACGGGCTAACATATATAGATACCCATTTGTGCCAAACTTTTTATATCCCATTTTAGTTAATACATAAAAATATATGCATATTCATTCCTAACATATACATTTCCCCTCCATAGCATGTTATTTAACTGGAACATTTTTAAATCAATTGTGCAAAAAAGAGACTATAGAAACACAAGTCCAAAGGAGGTTTATAAATGCAAGGATTGGGGAGAGTTAAACATACAAGCATTCCAAACATACAATAAACCTTTAAAAGACTTAAGTGTTTCATTTCAAGACATTATTTCCACATACCTCATGCAAATGCATCTGGTGACAATTTAAAAGTATGTATAGTGTATTAAAACCACATAGTAAATTTCTTTGAAATGAATATTTAATGAAAATGAGTATCAGAATATGAAAAAGCCACAGCACTTTTGCACTTCATTAAGATTATTTTTTTAACAAAAATCTATTTAAACCTCTAATAGTGTAGAAACAATATATATTTTTTAAAAACCCTCCTTCCGAACTAAAGAAAGAACTTAGGAATGGAAATATTTTAAGAGTGTGCTCATAAGCATGGTCAATATAAATCTGGCCCAGACTCCCAAAAATATGGTTAAAACCTTACACTGATTTCTGTTTAACTCAACAGGGACATTATGTAGCTTTTCAAGACCCCAAATTTATCTTTCCAGAACACTCTTAGATATTATGCAGCTTCCTTGGATAGTGATATACAAAGTAAATCTTTTCAAGTTTAGTGACTTTTTAAAAAGCTAATTTATTTGTGTTCTCAGAAGCCCAATCTTAATTATAGCGTAGCTTAAAATAGGCTGATGATCTATCATTCACACCTATTCCTATTATTCTATAATTATTTAGAAAATCTAAATGCACTTTTAATGAGATAGGTACAGAACTTCCACAAGTATTAAAACAAATTTAATAATTACTTGTAAAATACTTTGATTCAAATAGTATTAAGTTTGAGTTTGTGTTTACCCCACATAGGCAATGAAATGGTTAACGTGGGCCCATTAACAGCTGGTTGCACTTGGAGGGTGGGCCAGACTCAATTAAAAGATGAGTCCAGCTGGGGGAGGAGCTACCCTGGTCTACACTACGCGTTTAGGTTGAATTTAGCAGCCTTAGATCAATTTAACCCTGCACCCGTCCATACGACGAAGCCATTTTTGTCGACTTAAAGGGCACTTAAAAACGATTTCTATACTCCTCCCTGACGAGGGGATTAGCGCTGAAATCGACATCGCCGGGTCGAATTTGGGGTAGTGTGGACGCAATTCTTTGCATCCACAATGGTATTGGTCTCCGGGAGCTATCCCAGAGGGCTCCATTGTGACTGCTCTGGACAGCACTTTCAACTCAGATGCACTGGCCAGGTACACAGGAAAAGCCCTGGGAACTTTTGAATTTCATTTCCTGTTTGTTCAGTGTGGCAAGCTGATCAGCACAGGTGACCATGGAGTCCCAGAATCGCAAAAGAGCTCCTGCATGGACCGAACAGGAGGTACTGGATCTGATCGCTGTATGGGGAAATGAATCTGTGCTATCCGAACTCTGTTCCAAAAGACGAAATGCCAAAATATTTGAAAAAAAAACTCCAAGGGCATGAAGTACAGAGGCTATAACAGGGACCCGCAGCAGTGCCACATGAAACTTAAGGAGCTCAGGCAAGCCTACCAAAAAAACCAAAGAGGCAAACGGCCGCTCCAGGTCAGAGCCCCAGACACCCCGCTTCTATGATGAGCTGCATGCAATTCTAGGGGACCCCCCTACCACTACCCCACCCCTGTCCATGGACACCTGCAAAGGGCGAGTCTCATGCAATGGGGATGAGGATTTTGGGGACGAGGAAGATGAGGATAGCGCACAGCACACAAGCGGAGAAACCGTTCTCCCCGACAGCCAGGAACGGTTTATCACCATGGAGCCAATACCCTCCCAAGGCGGGCTCCCGGACCTTGAATGTGGAGAACGGACCTCTGGTGAGTGTACCTTTGTAAATACAATACATAGTTTAAAAGCAAGCGTGTTTAATGATTAATTTGCCCTGAAGACTTAAAGAAGCCAAAAGACTGTGGCTTACCATGGCTGCCTGCAAGCCGAATTCTGTTGCCCGGCCCTGTGTGAGAGATCTCTCACACCAAACCGGCAGCCCCTCAATATAAGAGGCAAAATGCGACCTTGTACTCTAAAATGTGTCTTTTTAAATACTACTCTCCCTTTTTTTTCCTACCGCAGCTGCAAATGTTTCGACGCTCCCCCTATCATCTCCATCCCAGAGGCTAGCGCAGATAAGGCGGCGAAAAAAACCACCCTCACGATGAAATGTTCTCTGAGCTCATGCAGTCCTCCCGCACTGAAAGAGCCCAGCAAAATGTGTGGAGGCAGACAATGTCAGAGTCCAGGAAAGCATAAAATGAATGTGAGGAGAGAGGATAGATAGCTGGAGCAAGAGGAGAGGTGGCAGCAGCGTGATGAGAGGAGGCAGGAGGCAATGCTGAGGATACTGGAGGATCAAATTGATATGCTCCGGCGTATGGTTCCCGACTCACCGATAGCTGTCTGGCGTTGCAAGCTTCCAGAGGGCTATCGCCACTCGCTTGTGAACGGTGAGGGCTGCTCTCATCTTGGTTTTCTTGCGCTTCAGGGCAAGGAAAAGCAAATTAAAGTTCCATGAAAGTGCCCTTATGCATGCGAAAGTTTCGCAGCCACTGGGATTCATCCCAGACCTTGCAACGCTATGCAGTCCTACCAGTCTGTGCTTGTTTCCCGAGCCCAGAATCGGCGTTCCACGGCATGAACCTGCCCCATTACCACCATAATGTCCCCATTGCCAGGGCCCATGCTTTGAGAGAAGTCTGTGTCCATGTTCTCATCACCTCCTCGCCTGCTTTTGCAGGTTCTGGTTCTGCATATACTGCAGGATAATGCGCATGGTGTTTACAACAGTGTTTACAACAGTGTTTATAACTGCCGCGGTGATCTGAGCGGGCTCCATGCTTGCCGTGGTATGGCGCCTGCAGGAGAGCAGAGTTGCAGCGGAAGCGGTGGATGATGGAATAGATATTTATAGAGAGATGCCATGAGAATAGATACTTATAGAGAATGACGAGAGGACCTGCGAGATGGATTCATGAGAGCAGGAGAGCAGAGTTGCAGCGGAAGTGGGAGCCCATGACAGCCAACATGGAGAAATCTGCTATCGAGACAGGAGAGCAGAGTGGCAACGGAAGCGGTGGTTGGAATGCCAGTTTTTCCCGACTTATTGCATCTGTGGCCAGAGCAGGAGAGCAGAGAGGCAGCAGAAGCAGTTGTTCGATGACGACGGTTAGTAGTCCTACTGCACCATCTGCTGAAAGCAATATGGCATCTGCACGGAAAAAAGGCGCAAAACAATTGTCTGCCATTGCTTTCATGGAGAGAGGGGCGACTGACGACATGTACCCAAAACAATGTTTTTGTCCAATCAGGCATTGCGAGCTCAACCCAGAATTCCAATGGGCGGCGGAGACTGCGGGAACTGTGGGATAGTTACCCACAGTGCAACGCTCTGAAAGTCGATGCTAGCCATGGTACTGTGGACGCACTCCGTTAATGTGCTTAGTGGGGACACACACAATCAACTGTATAAAATCGCTTCCTAAAAAATCGACTTCTATAAATTTGACCTAATTTCATAGTATAGACATACCCTAAGAGTAGAAAAGGGCTGCAGGGAGAAAGGGAAAGAACCTCATAGTCCCTCTCTGGGTAGTAGAGAGCAGAGGAGCTTCAGGGCAGATTTTACATCCTGGGCTTGATGGAATAGGCTAACAGAGGTGCAGGGGACTCCGCTAGTGCACCTGAGTGAAAGCCAATCACAGGCAGAAAGTTGAGGATTCAGACAAGGGAAAGATTCCACCAAGGTAGTCTCTGAGTCAGAATTCTGTAGAAAAACAGAGCTGAGGATGACTCAGGATAATTTAAAAGTTCAAGCCTGGAGAAGGGGCCAAAGTTGCTTTTGTTGTGGTTTATAATTTTCCTTTTATAGCTTGAAGTCCTGGGGCCCTTGGCTCTAATAGAGTGGAACAGAAGAGGGGCCCTGGAGGAGTGGCAGATGTCATACTGATGCCCAGTGTCATGTGGGACACTAACACATCAGAAGGGGAGAGACTTAAATGACCTGGCCAGAGGGCCACGTCACAAGAGAGACCACCACAGGGCCTGAGCAGCTGATGGCAGGGGATGTTAAATGACAAGAGAGCTGCTAAGGGGCATGTCTGCAGTGAGCGTACTTTTTTACAGTCCATAATAGCCACTGAAATGTTTCTATTCTTTTACAGTTTTATCTGTAATACACAACAGGCAGAAACTTCTACAGAAGCACTTCACCTCCACACAATAGAGAATATTGTAAAATAACATTATACATTCATTTAACACAGAAAATCTCAAAATTATATGAACTACTTTGCCCATCACTGTCAATGCAGCAGCTGCTTAATAATGTACAGCAAATCTACTAGATGGTTTAGGGCAAGATGTGAAGAACACCATCATATTCTATTGGAATTACAGGAGGAACTGAGGTAGCTTACACTACCTCTTGGAGTATGCTACGGGATATTTAGTGACCAAGTGGCCATGAGCCTGTTTTTATGTTGCATCCAGTGGAACCGCCTCCAGTGACAGTTCCTTTTTACACCCTGCCAGGGCACTGATTTAAGAGGAAGAGTGCCATCTACTGCACTGCCACATCACTTCCCACAGACTTGTGAGTTTTCCTTGAAGACTTCCTATCCAAGTACTGACATAGCCTATTTCTGCTAACATTGAAATATATAGTGAAATCACACTGTATGAGTGCAGAGGAATTAATAGCATTTTAAATACTCCTGAAGTATTATTTATTGCTTGCTGCTAGTGTAAGCTACATGTATAGTTGGGGCAAATATTTCTCTGTGTGCGGTTACAATGGTGTTACACAACTGCCATTGCATTCAATGAAAAATGTGTAATGTCCACGTGTAATGCTGAAAATATCTGTGAATTAAGTCTTGTGCACAATACGTATATCTACAAAGAAGAATTTAGCAAGTAGAGATTTCAAAAGTTACAGAAACAGTCCATAGTCCAACATAGTCCATCGCATCTTAGACAACGGGCAATATCTGCTGAATAACAGCAAGGTATAAAACCATGAAAATGGACATTATGTAAGATGTTCACAGGGGAAGTTTTTTCCTAACCTAAGACAACTATTGGAGGGTTTATTTCCTGAAGCATGAGGGCTTGTATCCTTGTGTTTTTATTTTAGCCAGTGTAAGTGCAGATATTAATATACATTTCTAAAACTTTTTAAAATTACACTAAGCTTGTTGCCTCAATAAAGTCTTGTGGCATGGAATTTCACAACTGATGGCATGTTTAACATCTTTTGGGAGATTGTTCTAGTGAGGAAATTAAACAAAAAGTTGGGGCTTTTGTGTGGAGGGTGAGATATTCTTTAAGATTCTATTAGCATTTTTTAAAAGGCCCTTTTCACCCATTAGTATGAATACATGGACCTATTCGACACTCAGTGATACTTTCATGTAATTTAGCTGAAAGAGTATGTCTTTAGTAGTAAGAATATACTGTGGTTTGAATGTATTATGTATCAGATGTGAAAACTGCATTTCACATAATACAACATGTAGAATTTCAAATAGGGACAAGAAATGCAGGAAAAGAGGATGTAGGCCAAATAAGAATGTTGAACAAATTCAAAAACAAAGCATAGAAAATATTTCTAAACATCAGGATCATAAGCTAATAGCCCATCAACAGCTTTAATTTGTGCAACTGGTGAACAGTGTATGACAACTCAACATCTTGCTGTCCTAGATTGAAGTATGGGGCTGCGATCTGCTCTTAAATGGTTTTCCAATTTCTTGGGCATAAACATGCTGACATTAGGCATGCATGTCATCTTGTTCTAACCAGATTTTAATCTTGTCTTTTCAGTGTCATTGTGCTTTATACACACAATATTCTAACTCATTCACGTTAAAATCCGGTGTGATCTTTAAAATATGAAAAGTCAACACAGTACAGGAAGTTGTCTCAAATTTTAAGCCTTAGTTTAGGCTTATTCGTGAATTTGCACCAATAGAATCCCCTTCATATAACATTAATATACCTCACTTAACACTGAGAAAAGGACAGATTGTCTAGAGATGTTGCAAAGGGACAATCTAAGTTTTCTCCAATTTACTGTTCGTACTGTTAGGTACTGGTTCAGGCTCATCTAATTGTACCTGAATGTGTCCAGCAGAGCTAGCCAAAGAGGATAGGTAGCTGATTACTACATTTCTTCAATATGAATAAAAAGTTAATTTCAGTGGATGAATTTTACTGTATTAAATCTCTGTGTGAACACTTATTCATAATTAAAGTGGCCTTAATTTGGTTTAGTTTAATTCACTTTGGAAATGATCCAAGCTAAACTTTAAATTCTGAATGGGTATTCCCACAGTGGCTTAATGTGGCTTAAAATTTAAAACTGAAAATTCACACCTTTAGTTAATTCGGATTAATTTTCCTGATGTCCGTGTGTTGACAAGCCCTAATTCCTGGACAGAACCACCACATGTGCAAGTATGTTTCCCTTTTCCTGCAATCCTTCAAACAAAGTGCCTTCCTAGTTCCAAAAATATGATGGATCTTACCAGGAATTTCTTTATGAGCTACACAAATTGAGGGTTTATATTGCCTTTCCCATATCAGCCAGATCAATTTATTTGCCTAAATCCCTCTCCCATCTTTTCATTTGGGCTGTTTTCTTAACATTTTTTCATTCAAAAAACTGTACATATCTTGGAAATTAAATCTTTTGTTCCAGGCTCTACTCCTCAAATGTGGTTGAAAGTATAGATTGAGTTGCCCCATATCCAGATCTCACAATAAAATGTTTGACATGCAAATACTGAAAATACAGTGTGACAAAGTTCCTCCTCTACCTTGGTGGGTCCTGAGCTTATTGGCGGATTTTCTTGCCTCAGAGATTCACCATGTGGGTTGGGGAACAGCCCAGAGACCTTCCCCTCTGGAAGAACCCACAGTGCAGGTCAATTGGAAGGTTTGGGGGGAACCCGGACCCCCCTCTACTCCGGGTTCTAGCCCAGGGCCCTGTGGACTGCAGCTGTCTATAGTGCCTCCTGCAACAGCTGCATGACAGATACAACTCCCTGGGCTACTTCCCCATGGCCTCCTCCAAACACCTTCCTTATTCTCACCACAGGACCTTCCTCCTGGTGTCTGATAACACTTGTGCTCCTCAGTCCTCTAGCAGCACACCCTCTCACTCTCAGCTCCTTGCACCTCTTGCTCCCAGCTCCTCACACTCACACCACAAACTGAAGTGAGCTCCTTTTAAAACTCAGGTGCCCTGATTAGCCTGCCTTAATTGATTCTAGCAGCTTCTTAATTGGCTCCATGTGTCCTAATTAGCCTGCCTGCCTTAACTGGTTCTAGCAGGTTCCTGATTACTCAAGTGCAGCCCCTGCTCTGGTCACTCAGGGAACAGAAAACTACTCATCCAGTGACCAGTATATTTGCCCTCTACCAGACTCCTGTACCCCACTCGTCTGGGTCTGTCACAACAGGATCTTTATGTTGTTTACATTACTACATACCTCATTATGGTTTCAAATCAGGACCCAGGAACAACTATCTAAATTGAGTAATCTCAGCTGTTACCCACAACAAATAGTCACTTTCCTATTTCCTAGGGATAAATTCACAGTTGTAAATGAAAGTAGCTAAGAGAGGGCATCTGCTAAGAATGTAGAAGAAAATTTGTTCAAGGTGGTTTGGAAGAATGGGTGATCTTTTATTTTTGGTGACCTAAATTTCTTTTTAACCCAATAATTACTATGAATAGCTATATTTGGGCTCCTGCTTTTTTTCCCTTTTTTTTTAATATAGAAATTTAGAGCTGTGAAAGAACAATGACTGACTAAAAATGACAGTCCCTTATTTATGCAGTACACACTTTCCCCTGCACTATCCTGCCAATGCATCTCAAAACACCATTCTAGAGGGACCATCTCTCTAGGGGAGAGAGGGTAATTCAGTCTTCATGACCCTTCAGATTCATGGTCTCTGACAAGGTTGTCAAGAAGGTGCTATTTCAGTTTCAAATATAAAATGAAGTTATCTCTACCATAAAACAGACTTTAATACGTACATGGATTATTTTAAGCAGCTAAAAATATTCTAAAAATTGATGTCATTTTTCAAAAAATTTCAGCAGTGAGTCGGACAGCTTTTAAACATATAAAAATCTTATTTAGTTTGGGTCTGGAGGAACCTTCGCTCTCCCATTGCACCCCTAACCCTTCAAAGTTGTGTCTGAAAACAGCTTGTCTTTTGGCACACAAGAGTGGGAGATTGGTTCCAGGAAAATCTGTTAATGTAAGCCACTGTTTCAGTCCAAGAAGAAACTAGAGATTCAAAGCACTTCCCCTTTATCTCAAGATACCTGGCTGTTTTCCTAAACATTTAGAAATATTCTACACTGTGATATAGTAATATAAAGGTCAAAAATTGCATGGGAGCTGTATTACAGTGGCATAGCAAAAAATTTCATCACCATCAATGAGCGTTTTTCAAAGCAGAATTTGTCTTACTCCCTTCCTAGAATCACTAGAATATCAGGGTTGGAAGGGACCTCAGGAGGTCATCTAGTCTAACCCCCTGCTCAAAGCAGGACCAATTCCCAGAGAGATTTTTGCCCCCGATCCCTAAATAGCCCCCTCAAGGACTGAACTCACAACCCTGGGTTTAGCAGGCTAATGCTCAAACCACTGAACTATCCCTCCCTTCTAGCCATGAAACTTTGTTTGCCACTCTTCCCCGTTTGGAGTAATCCCTGAATTTGAAGGGAACAGGTCAAATATTTATTCTGTTTGGCAGCCAGAGATTTTCATAGCTCAATTAGCTGCAAAATACAGCAATCACTTAAATAAGAATGCTTAGGCTTCTTTAAAACTTTGATGTTTGAAATACAGTATTTTGTGCAGCAAAATTCATGTGTCTAAGGAACTACTGCGCTTACAGATTTGTATTGGCCATGCTTGTAAGTTAATGCAGGTCTCAAGCCAAAGACATTTCCATTCAGCACATTTTCCCCCTCTTAATGTCTCAGCAGAGTTGCAGCCATGACTATATAGTCTAGAAATGTGTACTCTGGTAGGTTTGCTATGACTTGATTAATAAAACATTGCTCCTTGGATCTACAATCTCCAGATCTAAGTTATTTTTATCCATTTTTCTCCAAGGCTAAGAACTAACTAGGTGCAAACAACAACAACAACAACAAAAGATCTAGAAATCCATCTCCTAAAATGAAGAAAGTTGCCAGATATGACCAGGTAAACACCAATGGCATGCTTTTGTGTTGAACAAAAAGAAGCACCTGTGAAAGCTAATTGTGCATAGGACCACGTTAAGACAAATGTTGGAAGCTTGTTGGAAATTTTATGAGTTTACTGGACACCTGCATATGATACCAAATGATCAAACATTCTAGACAGAAAAAGTTATCCAAAAGGGTACACTTAATATACTCAACAACAAAAGCGTTCAGCAAAAGCCATGCTAATAATATCGCAGCATTTTATAAAGCATGAGTGATTTGTGGTTTTTCAAAACAAATAAGAGAAACACTGATGTTATGAGTAAATCTGAAGAACAACCAAAAACTGTCACTGAGGAAAATTTTCGCAGATGATAAAGCAATTTCATTCACTATCCAAGACCTTACTTGCTGGTACAGTTGTGGTCTTAGCGCCGAGTTCTCAATCATAGTGTGAACCATGGTGATTAAAGGTTCATTCTCTTTCATCTATTTCAAATCAGGAGGAGCATACAGCAAACATCAGTTTACACCATAGCTAGATTTGAAAGACGACACTGTAAATATAGCCTCTACTTCAATATTTTTTCTAATAATGCAGCAGTTTAAATTTTAACCAATTCCTTTAAAGATTCCATCATTTAGAAAAAGTAAATATTTGAAAAACATAAGTGATAAATATCAAACTCATGTTTCCCATATACAAAAGAATGTGTTACTATATTAATATTTCATAAAAGCTGCATCATTTCCACTGTGGTTCATGTTACTAGTAAGTCTAATTACTTCAAATGTTTCACCGATAAACTCAAGTTATAATAGGTAAAACATCAGGAACGACTGGATAAAATACTGAGTAGCCAAACCACGATATTACTTAGAAATAAGCCAGCTAGATTTGAAGTAATTTAAAATACAAATACAGTAATTTAAATATGCAGTAAGAAACATACAAATTCTTATCCAAGAACCATCTCATAAAATAGTCCCCCATACATTAAAATGTAGATTGCATCTTCAGTATGTTACAGTTATTTGAGCCCTTCTGGAACTGAATACTAAGATCAAGTTTACAATGATCTACACTAGTACTTCACAATCAACATTGCAGCAATTTTTATGCAGCACTTTTTTTATATACAAAAGTAGTCAATTAGTTATTGCATTTACCCATATATGGCTATGAAACCACCTGTTGCACGTTTCAAGCTAGATTAGACATATGTGCTGCCATATTTGCAGAACAAATCATTTATATTTACTGCCACAAGTGCAATTTTTAAAACAGATTCTGTGATCATTTATGAAAATTTTTTATAGAATTAGGCATTCAAAAAAAATCCAAGCAATGTATAGAGCAAATGGCTGTCTTATGCCAGCATGCTGGTGAGAATTCTTACATCTTATAAGATTTTGAATATTGTGTTAGGTAGAGCTGGTTAAGAAATATTTTTGTTCCTGTCAAAAATCAATATAAAGTAAAAAAGTTTGTCAAAAATTTTCTTCAGACGTTTTTAGACTTCGTTGAAAAACCAAAAACCGTAATTTTCAGTCTTAGGGGTGAAAAATTCTGTTTTCCCAACAAAAATTGAAAAAAATATCAAAAATGGATATTTACTTTAGAAATGTCCAGTCTGATATGCCATTTTTTGTAGAAAGACCCTTTGAATAAAAATTTCAACCAGTTCTTGCGCTACATCAATTTTACATCCAGCTATAGAGGACGTATGTGTGTGATCTCTCTCACCACGTAACTGTATACACAGTGGATTTTTATACGGACTAACTATTGTCTCACCAATTTGATGTGACAGACAACAAGCTGCTTTTTCCAACCCAAGTGACAACAATTTCCCCATAAACTGAAAACTCCAATCTGTGTGTGGTTTTAGGGGAGGGTCCCAACCTTCTTTATCAGTGGTACCTTACTAATTTGCACTGGCTAAGGACCCCATAATTTGTACAAAAACAACTGTTTTCTCTCCCATTCTTAGTAAAATTATAATCATTACATTTAAAAAGCAAATACTTCTAGTATACTATGAAGAATCAAATTTGAATTACAAATAAAGTAAGATACAATTACTAAATGAAGTATATTGTGATACATTCTTTGCTTTATTGTGCATTTATTTATTCACTCATCTGCAACATTCATTAATTCACAATGGGTTACCAGGTATTAGTGGGAAAAACTGAGGTTCCAGTATATGCGAGGAATTTATTTCATACTGTGCCTCAAATGAGACAGTTATATTGTCCTGTAAATTAAGACATCCCCATTATAGACAACAGTAGAGTTTGAGAGGCAAAAGCAGGCTCATCTTGGATTAAAGTGAATTTTTCCTCACTTATTTACATTTGTCCATTTTTATTCCAATCCCACTAGGTAAAGATCCTTACGCCACAGGGAACATTTGAAAATATTTATTTCAGTACCATTTTTCTAGCAAGATTTCTTTCCCCTATTCCTATAGTATATTGTTGACAAACCTAAAGAGAAGCAGAATAAGGTAATAGTCACATATGAAATACTTAAGTGTTCACTAAGTTTAAAAGTCTCAAAGCTCTGTTTTTGTGCTACTTTGCAACGAGAGTTACTTGCTGCTCTAGCTTCTTTACACAAGTTCGTCTCAGCTGATAACTACCTGTCAGCAGATCAGTAGCATTCTTAGCATACACTAAGAGGGCAATTTTTGAGTCATGTGACCAAATCTTAAACTGGCCTGTGTTGAAGGAAAATACTGTATCTACAACAGTGAGGTTCCCCATAATATGCAGTAAATAGGAAACTACTAAAAACCAGCTTGCGGGGAGCTGCCCAAGGGGTGTGCCGCCCGGATCTGGCATCCTAAAATGCCCGTTTCTAGAGCTTTCCAGATGGTAAAGTGACAGATAACACAACTTTTACTGTATCTTGGGGGACCTCCTCCTCCATTTTTACTAGAGGAGGTTAACAGCACTTCATAATTTTGACTGGAAAGGTCACTGCTCAACAGCAATCCCAGTCCCTAAATACCGTGGAGGGTCAACAATTGGGAATAAATCCTCTGTATAAAACATTGCAAAGTGCTGACCAAAAGGCCATTCCAGCAGAAACCAAACTATTTTTATATCCCTATGACAGACTGTTAAATGTTCAATATTTGTCAAGAGGTGATACAATATATATTCAATTTATTCAATTTCACTCTACCATTTTTTTTTATAAATACTAACCCACAGATATGCAGTACAATTATCTGAACAGAAGTGGTAGAGCAAAATGGAACCTAAACTGAGTAAGACAGCAACTTAGTCACAGTACTAACATAAAAACAGATCCAAATTATATTATGAGTGCTAGGAAAACAAAATTTTACAAACAGCTGCACCATAACAGTAATAATAGTGCATTTAAATAGTTGTCTTATCTGAAGATACAAAGTTCTTTTTACAAACTTAAATTAAAATTGTGACACATGGCCAAAAAGGGTTAAGTACAGTAACTTGCAGGCTAATTGACCCAGATTCAACCTTTAGAGACATGTTAGAAAAAAATATGTAAATATAATTAGGGCCATTCCATGTTAGATAGGCTACAGCTTTAAAATGTAAACTTGTATTGTTAAAGAATTGGAAGAAGATAGTCATTGTAGTAGTCTATGTTTACCCCATCTTGTTAGGGGGGGACAATGTAACCAAAATTTTCCTGTCTAGGGCTATATCGTAAATAACATTTAGATTGAACTTGGGTGAAATAACGTCATTGTCTATGTGTCTCTTTAAAGTTTGTGGTAAACTGTCTATAAACTGCTTAATGGATAATTACTTTATGTTAATCCATATAGTTAATTACTGGTGATGGTTAGGAAACAAAAGGTTACTTCAAAAGCCCATTGTTCACCCAAGGACTGCATGCTGCCCAGGAACTGTATAAAGGACTCTTGGGACCTGATCCTTTCATCTCAAATCTGCTCATGTTTTATCAGGGGAAGCACTGAGCTTCAATATTGAGGTCTCCAAATTTATTTGGATCACCCTGGTATTGGACATAGAATTAGTCCATAGGTTTAGTCCAAACAACTCTATCCAACTCCAAAGCTCATCATCTCTACTATGAAACTGATCTCAGAACTGTATTCATGTCTGTATGTATACTGATCTTTTAACCAATACATTCTCTTTTCTTTAATACATTTTAGTTTAGTTAATAAGAATTGGCTGTAAGTGTATATTTGGGTACTATCTAAAGTATTCATTAACTTGGGAGGTAATGTGTCCGATCCTTTAGGATTGATACAACTTTTTATATGATGAACAAGATTTTCAGTAATCCCCATCATATTTGACTTTGCTGTCTAGAAGGGTGCCCAAGGCTGGGTTGCTTTAAGGGAATTGTGTTTTGGCTTCTGTGTAACCAGTAGAGCTGTTTTGGTGCTGGCTGGGTGAATCTAAGTGTTGGAATAACCACCAGTTCTGGGGACTGTCTGCCCCATTCTTTGCAATTTGCCGTAATTGAGCAACCTCAGCATGACCCCCTTCCCCGGGACCCCGGTCACAAAAGTATTACACAAGCCAGCTAAAGTACAAAATGGTTTAAGGAAATGCCTGATGCCACAAAGCAAGTCAGTAGCAGAACTCTGAATAGAATTCAAGAAACCTAGCTTAGATATATGCCTGCTGTTTCCTGTAGATCACTAAGCCTTCCCCAAAACTGATGTCTGTCTTTGCTATGCTTTTTTATACTCAGTGTGGTATACGAGTGAGAAACAACATTTCTCCCTAAACAAGACATACATAAAAGCAGCTGAATACATTTAATAGTTATCATTTAAAATCTGTGAGTATATTATACTCAGATGCCATAACACCAAAGAATACAGAGCAACATTATAAGCCAATCTAAAATCTGCTGAATATCCAAGAAAACTCTTAGTGGAGTTTTACCAAAAAGATGTTCATTTCCCTTCTCTTTCCCTCTTTCCTCTCCATTGCCCCACACATTTGTAAGTTAATCAGGTATTCTTCCCTGTGACTGACATCTTTCTGTACAGATGAAACTTCACAGCATCCACTATGCTGATTGCATTACAACTATGATCAGCTAGAGAGCAGAGACTCTTCCTGTAGGAAGTTCTCTTCTATTATTCAATTTCTGACTTTTCCTGAGGTTTTAAAAAAAATGTATACCGTAAAAAGCTTCAGTACTGAAAACCATAAAAGAACAGATGCATATTGAATAAAAGATACTCTCTTTCTTATCAGATTCCTTGATCCAGGGCTGACTAGAGGTGAAATATTGTCTCCTGCCCCAGAAAAATCTCTACCTCACGCAGAAATTCCTACTATCAGAGAAGGAAGAAGACAGAAGACTTCATGCAATCCAACAGGTACGTCACTATGACAATCTAATTAATCTGGGAGGTGCTCATATACTCTGGTGATGAGACCCAGCACCAAACCCTAAAATACATAACTCAATCTCACTGAAAAGTATAGCTGGTTATTACTGGAGATTTTCATCATCAGTAACAAAATTACAATTAAGTTCTAAGACCTGTTTACGGAATTGCCCTCTGATAATGGGTGCAGGTTCTAATAAAACATCCATTTATGGGTGAAATAAAACATTTAAGTGTTGTGGACACAGTCTTTATTTGAAATTTTGATGTTTCCATTTGTGGTTATTACTACTTCTCGGTGTGAGCATGGTCAGGAAAAAAGGGCAATAAAGAGGCCATTGGAAATGGATTTAGTAGTACACTTAGATAACTAATCCTTTGGATTCATATAATGCCATGATTACATTTATACTACCGCCCTCGTAAAAAGAGCATGCACTGGGCAAGCAAATAGTCTATGCCTATGATCACTGTTGGTGTCCCAAGTGGGCACTTGTGAAAAAGACAGCAAACACATCTGGCTCCTCTGATGTTTCCTGAATACCACAGCCACAAGAGTGGTTCAAACCCCTCTTAAAAGAGGTGGTGTTTGATTGGTGATCTAAACTCCTGGTGGCCATGAGATTTCAAGGAAACCTATTGTCTAGAGACAATTTTGTGCTGCACTGTCCTTATGTACCTAAAACTACAGAAAACAAAAATCCAAAATGCATCTCCAAGGAAAACAGCAATATAAAGAACTGCCCTCTAGTAAAAAAAAAAGTTCCTATGATTTCTTGGGCTTTGTGAAACTAATCTTAATCACAGGCAATATTTCATTGAGAGAGCTCAGCAATCACTATTGGTTACTTTATACATAAGGTTTTGCACGTAGTACTGAGAAGAGTGGAGTGCAATGCAGCCTTGGTTAGGAGGCAGTAGGCAATGTGTACCGTTCTGAGTTCCTCACAATCCAAAAGGTGGGTGACCAAGATAAAAGGATTGGAGTGCAGCTACACACACCATGGAGAGAGGTTTAGGGAATTTTATATACAGAAATTACAAACTAGTCAAAAAAAGGAAATGTATAATTTATATATCAAGTTGAAATGAAGCAACCCAAAGAGGACAAAGGATTATTTAAGGTGATTAAAGATGCTGTAAAGAAGGAGCATTGGCCTGAAATTAGACTAGGAAAAATTTAGGCTATGCAGTAGGATTTTTTTCTCCTAAAAATAAGGTCAATTTGATAATGGACTAATTTGCTGAGGGAAGTAGTTGAAACACCAGCTCCAGAGGTGTTCAAGAAGATTACAATCTCTTACGGAATTTATATAGTATATGGGACAATCCTGTTCTAGTGCAAAGGGAGAGGGGAGAAGAATGGCGCAGATGACCCAGAACATTTATTCCAACCTTATGCCCTATGATTTTATGACTGGGAATCTCATTTTATACTAACTGCCTCTTTTTTACTATCTGTGAAGTTTAGCCATTTCCTTGATCTACTGCAGAGACTTGGTTTATATTTTTAAATGCCAGCATTAAATGAATTTATAAGAAACTCAACAAATGCAGAAGTACGTATTTCTGCAATCCTCAACTTTACAAGATATAATTACATTTGTTCTGGAATTCTAATAATCAGTTTTTATCTGATGTACTATGCAAGTAAAGAACTGCTTTACTACCTCTCAAACAATAAATGCCATTTCCTTTATTTAAATCAGAATATCACAGACAGATCACTGAACAAACCCTGTAACCAACCAATAATATTAAAAAATGGAACATAAGTAGTAGTTTAACATCTTGTATAAGCAATAAAAAAATCAAAGCTGGAAATGTTTGAGCTGGATGAAATACTTTGGTCTAACACAACTAACAGTTTCTGATTGTCCACCGCCTTACACCTTGGTTAGTCATTTACCAACATACATCAGTGCAAACTGATTGCAAGATGAATGTAAATCACAACCAAATCAGAATGGTAGCATTTCATCTTGAACGCAACCTTGCACTCAATTTGCTTTTATAAGTGACCACCCAAAGTGCAAGGTGATAGAAAAATCAAGCCAGAAAGTTTTTTTTTTTTTTTTAAACAAACAATTCAATGAAGTCCTGCCTACTGCAGCAATGCATAGGATGTCCAGGTGCAAAAACAATCAGGAAATTGTTTGCATTAAGTGTAATGTTTAAGATGTAAAATTCAGCATGCAGTGTTTGAAAATCAGTTTTGAGATTTTCACGTGAGAAAACGATAGTTAAACATCAATTTGCCTATATTTCCTTTCAAGTACTTGTTATGATTTTCTCTATTTCTGTCAAAGGTCTCATCATTCCGTTTAAAAAGCTCTCTTGCAGAACCCATTTGCAAATTTCATTTGATCCTGGCTTGAAGAAAAAAAGCTGAATATGACATCCCAATTGTTTTTTTATCAACAGATTTTGATGTCAAATTATTATGCTCTCACTCTGAAATCCAGCAGAAGAAAAATCTGAGTTATGAAGGAGTAAAGTCTTATTCATTCATAACTCATGACCAAATAGCTTAGCAAAACACAAAATTAGGTAAGTTGCCTTTTGTTTAAAATGTATTTTGAAGTTTGATCTCAGTTTTCTTTGTTCTGAACACATTGAAATCATCAGAATTAGCTGTTCTCTATGAATAGTATGCTTGTCAAACTTGTCAGTTTGGAAATCTCTGATGAGTTTGGTTATGTTGATAAAAAGTTGAGGAAATTTTAGGTAGTTACAGGAAAGCAGTGAACTGCAGGAATAAACTGGAACCTGAGAATTAAAACTACGTTCTGGTATAAATTTAATGCTCAGATTCTTATTATTTCATTATATCCAATTTTCAATAAAATTTATTTTTTTTGTGATCTGTAAATAAGGTAATATATAAAATACTCAACTCCAGTTCATAGAAAACATCTTTAAATATCTGGCATCTTTAAATTTGGAAAAAGCATGCAACACACACAGAGACAAACAAAGAAAAAGCTGCTAATCCCACCTGATGATCCAAATATATGGCATTCCTTTGAAGGTGATGTGAAAGAATCTCATTCTAGCAGGCAGCAGTCAAGAAGATAAAGGAAAGGGACAGAAGGTGCAGAATGTATGAAAAGGTCAGTTTGGAAAGAGTTAAACTAGCCAGTGATCTTTCAATCTAATTAAAAACGAACGTTACATTTCTATACATTTTTACATAAACTGCTTTGAGCTCAAGAGAAAATGGATAATTAAAATTTCCTACAAATATCACTATGAACTACTAGAGTAAATTTTTAAAAAGCCAAGTATATTCAATTAGACAAGGAAGCAGGAAGATACAGAAAAAGGTATACCTTTGTTTGATGAGGTATTAACTTGCAATTTCATTTCTTTATTCATGTGAATTTAGTAACAATTTTCTTAATACACACAGAAAACCAGTACGTGCATGTGGATTTTCTATACATGACTACATAGCAACTATAAACCCTTTGATAAGTTTATGTGCTTTAATGAATGACCTAGTTTTGAACAAATTATAAAAAACAAATCACACCTGAGATGAGGCAAATCAAAATAAATTCACTATCATCTACCATAATACATTTTTTAATGGCATTATTTATGTTTACGGCAATTATTACTTATTTTAGTATATTTCACCTGATCAATGTACAGAGCCTGTAATTTTGCTTCCAGTTTTGTGGAAACAATACATTTGGAAGTGTTCCTACCCCTATTTTGATTCAGTAATGTACTCTCAAGCTTTGTGTTAAGAACTCAAAGGGTTAATAGCTGAACATCACATATGCAAGGCAACAATGGTATTCTAATCTACATCCATGGCTAACCAGAGAACTTTGCACTAATGGCATAACGCAAACTTTGATTAATGAATGGCTCAGAGCTAGTGAGGATGGTACATAGCACACATTACTTCATAGCTGACCTTTGGGCTGTTGGCCTCAAGTTTTAGTTGCATGAGCTGTGCTAGTGTGTGTTCCCGGATACTACTCAGTTCAGCTTGCTGCCGTCTCAGCTTTATTAGCAGCAGCGTGAGCTCCTCTGGCTGAAGGAGTGCAGTGTGAGAAGCCAAAGAGTGGAGAATAGGTTAACTGGTGTCCTGAACAACACTTAATTAAACTACAGGCATCTTCTCAAGGTTAACTGTTAATATGCCAAACACATGTTAAATTCCTTTAAAAAACTTGTAGTATAATATTTTCCCCAAACCGCTTCCCTAGAACTTAGAACAAAAGGTCAACATAAAATTTATAAGAATTCAAAGCACTTGAACCTCAAATGGTAGAAATTGGAATTTTGTGTACAAAGGGGCACAAAGATTAGGAGCTTGCAGGAGAAAAAAGAAATCTGTGTGGTCACTACAACGGTGGAGGTTACAAGTGTCATCCATATCAATAAGAGAGGAGGAAGATAGAATCCAAGGTCAGAAGGGACTAGGCATCATTATCTAGTCTGACCTCCTGTACTTTGCAGACCACAGAAACTCACTCACCCACTCCTGTTATAGACCAGTAACTCAGCCAGAGGTTAGGGAAGTTCTCAATCATGTTTTAAATACATCAAGTTACAGACAGACAATCCACCATTTATACTAGTTTAAACCTGCAAGTGACAACTGACCTGTGTCCCATGCTGCAGAGGAAGGCAAAAAAAACCCCATGGTCTCTGCCAATCTGACCAGGGGGGAAATTCCTTCACGATCCCAAATATGGCAATCAACTAGACCCTGAGCATGTGGGCAAGACACACTAGCCAGATATTCCAACCCCCAGGAAAATATTGTCTATACAATAGCAAAAGGAATGGGGAGGAAATATTGAAGTTTACCCTTTACTGAATAAAACTATTTTAAAAGAAACATTGTCAAGGTTGGTAGGCTCAGAATGTGACCTACTTTCTCTTTTATCTGTTTAAAAAGTCCTTGGTAATCTTCTGCATGTGTGGGTTTTTTTGGCCAGGACATATTTCAAAGCCCTTTTGTTTTACTAAATAACGAGATTAACCAAAGACCATCAAAACAAGCATATGGCATGGAAGAAAGTGTCAGAAGCAGGAAAGAGAATTTGTCCCTTTCACCTCCTCAAGGATTTATAATAAAAAAACTAATCTATAAATACCTTAATACTGTACCTTTACAGCCACCGGCAATTTATAGGTTAGGCTCTCACTAAACATTTAAAAATAGAGATTATTTGGAAAGAATAGTCATGTGCAACTATTATAACCGCATAATTTCAAACAGCCTTATTTTTAGGAACATCTCTGCCTGTACAATTTTCTGAGGATCCTCTCTTTTCTTATTTGTAATACTGGCAAAAAAAACAACAACAAAAAAACAAAACAAAAAATACTCAGATTTTGTTTTGTAAATGGCTCACTTGCTCCTGTTGCTTATTCACCACCTAAAGTAAGTCTAATGAACGGTCAATTATTTCCACAGCAACTGACTTTGTTGTCACAGTTATTGAATTCAAGTAGGAAAAAACCATACAGGAATACAGTAGATTAACTTTTACTCTGTTTTCATAAAATTTCCAAATCAAGAAGTGGGGAGGAAAAATGTAGAATGAGGTTATAGTATTGAAAAACAATTACTATCCATTTGCTGAAACTAGGGTGACCAGACAGCAAGTGTGAAAAGTCAGGATGGGGGTGAGGGGGTAATAAGACCCTATATAAGAAAAAGCCCCAAATATCAGGACTGTCCCTATAAAATCGGGACATCTGGTCACCCTACCTGAAACACAGAACAAGAGTCTGAGAACAAGCTCATGTGTTTCTTGATCTAACCACAAACAAAACACACATCAGTACAACTGTGGGCATATACTGTAGAAGTCCACTAGAGGGAGCAAATTTTACTATAACTTCAGTTGTCAATCGCATCTAGCTTTCACTGAAAAACACAACATAAGAATCAAGTTCCATAATGGGTAATCTTGCACTTTCTAACTGTTCATTTCAGTACCAACTGGAGTATTATTTCCAGAAAATATGTAATAAGGATTTAGGTCACTACAATATATTTTAAAATGTATTCCCAATGAAAATGGACAGGATTTCACGTAAAAAATTAAATTGTAAACAGAACTAATTTCTTTGCATGACCACATTCACAGAAATAAATTGAAGATAGTAACATCTCTGTATGGTAAATGCATAAGAAATTGATATTTTCAGGGATGAAAACATTTTCTTTGAGAAGTCTTGCATGAACATAACTTAATTTCCAAATTAAAAGTAAATTATTTTTATCGTATATTAATTAAAATCCTTGGTTTGTGTGCATACTTGTCCTATCACAGAGAAGCACAATGCATAATAGATTGCTCCAACTCCCAATATCAGCTAGTGTTGCCAATCCTTGCGACATTCTGTGACTGCTGTAAATCGGACAGATTCTGGGGGCTCTTGTGATAATACAGACAGTGCAGGAATTTTGCCAGAGTCACCTACAGTTTTTCCCTTTGGCAGCTGCCTACAGTACCCCTTGGCTGCCCATAGCAGGCAAAGCCTTGGAACAAGTGCAGAAAGAACAACCCTTTACTTCCCACCCAGCTCAGCAGCCTCACCCCAGCACGACAGTGTTAGAAGAGGAAGTTATTGGTGATCAGAGCCCAAGGAAAGAAAGAAGCAGCTCCAGCATCCTACTAGGGTTGGTGTGGAGGGCTGCAAGAAGCAGGGAGGTCTCTGGGCAGTAGGAGGGCAATAATGGAGTCAGAGAGCAAGTGCAGACGGGGAATGGGGCCTGCATTGTACATGGGGACATTACATATGGATTTAAGGTACAAATTTCAACCTGTAATTTTCAAGCTTTGGGAATAGGGAAGGGGAGTTCAAACATACTTTAAAAATCTTGAGTTTTAGGCTCTTGGAGTTGGCAATACTACATTGACCCATCACCATTAATGGAAAATATCTAATGAAAGAGAAGTCTTAATTCTGTTACAAAGACACATGCTCTATACAGGTGAATAAGAGCACATTATTTTACTGTACTATTCTTAAAAATTCAGAAGAGGCAACTTTGTCAAATGCATGTTAGAAAAATCCTAAAACAGAAAACTTGATGCTGTCCTATATGTTTCCAAAATAAGATACTCAATGTGTAAATGAAAGTTATTTCCAGAAAGAGAATTGTATTTGTTGGCAGAAAATTTTAACTAAAACTTCTATTCTTGCAAATCCTCAATGTTATCAAACAGAATCTTTGGTAATTGAAGACTGCATTTAATACAAGCTCTACAAACAGAAATGTTGCAGTGTTGCATATTTTATTTTATGGATTGTTCTTAAATAAAAAAAATGATGTACTAAATAAAAGTGCCACTCACCGTTTTGCCTTGGAGGCTCTGAGGAGTAACAGGCTGTAAAGTCAGACCTGCTGGCATCGACCTTCTTTCAGGCATGAAGACGTGCTATGGAAAAACAAGACTGCATATTATAATCCATGGTTGTCTGGCAAAGTTTTTTGCATTGAGGGTTAAATAGGAATTTAATATAATTTTACAAGTCAATTTCATTCTTATGAAACGTGCCAGAGGTATGTCTACACCACAAATAAAAACCCATGGCTGGCCCATGCCAGCTGACTTGGGCTTGGAGGGCTCCGGGTGTGGGGCTGTTTCACTGCAGTGTAAACATTTGGGCTCAGGCTGCAGCCCAAGCTCAGGGACTCTCCCACATCTCACAGGGTCTTAGAGCCTGGGCTTCAGCCCAAGCCCAGAAGTCTATGCTGCAATGAAACAGCCCCACAACATGAGATCCGAATCAGCTGGCATAGGCCAGCCGCAGGTGTCTAATTGCAGTATAGACATACCCAGAATGACAGCACTAGATAACGAAGTCCTCTGTTGGTCTACAAAATATATTCAAAAGCAACTCAAATCCTCTGGTGTGTCTGAATCCATGCCCTGGAAGGACCACTTCTAAACTTGAGAAAGTACTTCAGTCTTCATGGCTCTTTCAGTTCATGGCCCTTCCACTTAGAGTTCCAGCAAGAATAAATTGGGACCAAGGGTTGTGGTATTTTTTAATGAAACAATTTTTGTTGAGAACTAGACAGATCACTGAATCATTTGATCTAGGTCATGAAATATTTCAAGGCTTTTGTTCAAATAGCCTTTGATCTCTATCAGGCTGACATGGATTCAATCTAGTATTTCAGCACTATCAATCCTAAACCATTCAGTCCCCTAACTTGTACATTTTTAAAAAAGGAATTAGCAATGTGTTCAAGGTTTTATGAATAAACTTAGCTTAATGTTAAAAAGTACAAAATAAATAACCTGAAAACCTAAAATCAGTAATGACAATGAATGGCACTTCCTAGATTAACTTGGCTAAAAAGAATTGTATATAGAATACTAGTAAAATGTATTATACAAGTAAACTGAAAACTCAGTTTAGACACCGTTATATAAGATATACTATATGTCCTGTGCGCACTTGACTATGATGCTCTTTTTTAGGGCTGCATAAAATGTTGAATTAAATTTCCAAAGCGGTAATGGGCAATGGACTTCAAAACAGAAAGAAACTGCTCTTTTGTTGGTTGGAGGTATTTCAACCCCAAAGGGGAAAACACACAAAGCAATTTAAAGATCTTTAAAGGTTTTTTTAAAGCTTTTCCATGCTTCAATATTGCAGGAAGCCACAACATTTCATAAAGAATCCTGGGTCAGAGTTCAAGGAACAGCTTCAATGAAATCCTTGAGCACCTTAAGTAGTGTAGGGCAGGAAAATTGTTAGTTTTACATCCTACTTACAACTGCATGATTTTTTAAAAGGAGCTCTCAACTGCAGAAACAATGTGCATAGCATAATTTAACGAGTCTACCAAAAGCATGTTGGGGATCTAGGTTTATGATTCTAGCTTATTCCCTCTGACCCAAGCTGGCAAGGGCTAGCAGACTTATGGAGGGTCACTGAGGTCATATGCATGTGGTTCTGCTGTTCCTTAGTGATCTCACTGGATAATTTAACAGTAACTAGAAAGTTAGTCTGACTTGTAGCTGAAGGTGAGAAAAATAAATAGGCAAGGACCTTGAGTGCTCTGAAGAGAAGCTAAGATTACTATAATTTCCAAAAATCATATTGGACCTTGATTACAAGCCCAGAAATTCTAAATGCCCTTTTTCTTCAGAAACCTGTTTGCACTCCCTTAAGATACTCTGGAGACTAATGGGAACACCGACTTGCTTTCTGGCTCTCACAGCAATGTAGAGTATGCTATACAAGATTAAATTTAATACCATTAAGAGAACACTTCTCCATCTTCTAAAAGAAAATAACTTCTCCCATCACTTACACAGGCTACACCTGACTTTATAAAGTCATTTTTTTCTTTGAAACAAACATTTAATATAGTAATAATTTTTTCATAAAAACAGTGGCATGTAACTATGCCTACAACAGCAGAACTTTCCAAAGTAACATGGAAAGTCAGTGTTCTGTTACCTGGAACCATTCTATTTAAAGAAGAAAACTGGAAATAAGTTTGTCTATTAACTATGTATAAGGAAAGTATTCACCTTAGCATGATGCGTTCTATGTCTGCGGTCAATTGTTACATCTGCTCTTTGCACTGGTGATGACACTTCTGATCTGTATGTCCGTTGAGGGGAATATCCTTGGTAACCAGCTATGGAACCATGGGAAGGTGATGTGGAAATGGAATGCATCACCTGATCAGAAATATTGATCATGGTTTTTGGACTACTTAAAGTACTATGTCGAGTAAGAGTTGTTTGCTTATTGTAAAATTGACGTTGTTGCCATTCATAGAGTTGCCACATTGTGTCATCCCGCATGGATCTCCGCTTTTCTTCAGCTGTTACTGGTCCTATGGTCCTGTCATAAACTGATGGTGTCACACTACAAACACTCTCTGGCCTCGTTTTGCTGTTCCTTGGCAGGGTTCTATAGCCTTCTGGGTAACGGGGTGCAACTTGGGGTCGGTGGCTTGGCATATTTCTTGGTAGCGTCTGATATGAAATTATGCTGAAACAAGAGTTTCCATTAATAGTCAAGAATACTGCTATTATGGGAATACAAAGTTATCTAATTTCTTTTCCACGCTTGTTAGATATAATACTTTATAATCTGTTCTGATCTATGGGCATCACATTTTAAAAGATCTATGCTCTCCATCATATGAAGGAAACAGTAAAGGCTACTGAAAAAATCAAGTATGCCAAATGAATATATTACATATGATGCAACTGGATCTTTTTACTGACTGGATTAATTATTCAACCCAATATTTCATACCAATCCAATCTTCACATCAGTTTACTTATTACCCATTTCTGGGTCAGTTCCTGAGAGGTGCATCTACAACTCCTATAGATGTTTCAGATACTTGGGATACGTAGCCCTATGATCTTTTATTTTGTTTTTATTTCAGCTCAAACCTGCAAGGTGAATAGTTTAGTGTCAAGCTTTTAAAATTAAGGCTTATATTGTTTGTTCCAATACAAATTCATGAACAGGCAAAAGCTGACTATTTGTCTATAAAAGCAGATAATTGCAAAATGATATCAAAACCATTTATTAATTATGGCTAGAATAAGGCAGAAAAAATGGTAACTATCTAATGCAATTATATTCTGCAATTTTGGATAAACCATTCACGTAAATCAGCTCAAGCAGAACAAACAGTAAATTATTTCTTTGTATTACAAGACAACATAATTTTAATGCTTTTTTTTTACTTTTTAATTTTTGTGTGAATTTAAAACTCTTCTTTAATTGGATACCAGATTAACAGTTCTGAAAACTGAAGTCCTTCAGTGACAGATCAGGTGGCAATGCGAAGTTTTCCCTAATGAACCTTCAATATGCCTCAACTGTGACTGGAGGGAAGTGAAACGTTAGTCTTGGACCAAAGAGTCTGACCTGTCATGATGTTTTCCATTTAATGCTATTTGTAATGGCGATTTTTGGATGTTGACACTTTTCTAGCGAGAAGAAGAACAACACCTAACTCATTTTACACAGGGCATGGAACAGGCATGAGCTGGTAGATTCCAGTCACATGTAAAGTAGGCTAAATTCAAACTGACAGCATAGAGGTGAAAGGCACTAAACATCTCATTACCAGAGCTATTTAACTGTTTGAATCATCACTAACTGTGGTCCTGGAACTGAAAATTAGTGAGTTACGGAAAAGGGCACATTTAAAAACAGAGTTAACCTAAGTGTAATTAGCGCCTTATAAAATAAGTATTACAAAAATTGTTTGTAGCAACTATCTTTCAGTCATGCAAAATAAAAATGTTAAGCTAAATAATTCATTTTTGAACATTTACTATTACCTATGATGCTTTGCAAGAACCACAGATGGAAACTGCTTTAAAGTGCTTTACATATACCAATGAATCAATCCACACAACCTCCCAGAAGTATTATCTGTAAGGCATTTTGTAGATAGGAAAATTAATCAATCATATATAAAAATGTTAGTTTTTCCACACAAGTCTTCTCAAGACCATCCTGTTTCCGTTCACCCAACTCTGTGCATTTGCACTGCCGTAATTATGAAAAAGACGATAAAAACAGTTACCAACCTTTCATAACTGTTGTTCTTGGAGATGTGTTGCTCATGCCCATTCCATGCTAGGTGCGCACGTGACACGTGCACAGCTGCCAGAGATTTTTCTTCTTAACATAAGCTTCCCTGAGTGACTTAAAACTGCTCAAATGCGGATTGCTCACTGGTCTGGGCTTGCCGAAGGAGGTACATGGCTTGAAACCTGGGGATGGGGGCATCTCCAGTCCTTGGGACGATGTCCCTCGACGACTGGGACCACTATTTACACTCTATACACTAGTACTGATTGATTACTAAATACACTAACTGCAAAAACTATATACAATAGACTACAGAGTCCAAACCATTGGGAAAGCCTTGCAAGAGAGCAAGAAGGTGGTTCCAAGTAACCGTCACAGGTGGTAAGAAGGAATTGAGAGGTGTGGAGTCGGCAGCGCCCCTTATAACAGAGCATGTGTGAGGGGCTCCAGAAGGTGCTAGGGCCAATTACTATGGATGCCACTAAGGGAAAAAAATCTCCCGCATCTCTGCACGTGGCGTGCGCACACCTAGCATGCAATGGACGTGAGCAAGCACTTGAAGATTTTTTTCCTTGTATTTCAATACAAGGCATCCAAATTCCCCTTTCCTAGACTTTCCAGTGGATTTGTCAAATTAATTTTTAGCTATATGTAATGTTTATGATTTTAAAAGTTAAGATTTTCCAAAGGAATCCCAGGGAGCTAGATGTTCATCTCCCATTGAATTTCAAATTTCATTCAGTGGGAGTTGAGCAGTTGTCTCCTTTAAGCTTCTTTGAAAATCCAAGCTAATTTGGGGGAAAAATTCTTTGCATTTTTAATGTATGAAAAATTTTAATTTAAAAATGTCTACACTCACTATTTGTTCTTAAGTTCTGGAACTTAAGATTTAAACACCCAACATCTCTTACTAATTACTAGCACTAGAAAAAAAAAAACAACCCTTAAATGATGCCCTGGCTTTCAATCCAGTGATTAAACCCAAAGCTGGGTTGTCAGTGTTATGAGGGTACCAGCAAGACTGACCTAACCAAATCCTAAATCACACACAAAACCTCTACTAAAAGCAAGATACCTCGTGTGCAGCAGCGGGACAGTAATCCATCAGGTAAGCTGCTGAGCTGCAGTAACAGTTCTATGGCTGGCTTTATAAATAACCCACAAGATCTTCAACTTACAGAAAAACTTCTGCAAGATAAAAATACCTCTTTAAAACTTTGGGAATGTCCCCATTGCATGTGATTATTGCTGGGCTCTAAGATTTGTTCCAATCTGGAAGTTAACTCACTTACTCTAAAGGGGGAGAGAGCTTGCTGATATGCTTTCTATGTGCTCAATCCTGTGACATGCGGAGATCTCTCAGTCCTATAGGCACAGAGAGAAGCACCTTACAAACTCAAGGCTAAAAATGCCCCTCCATCATAAAGAATACAATTAAGGGTTTCCTTAGACTGCCTCGTATGAGAGTATAGAGGAAAATGGCAAAATGGAGGAAAGTTAAGTCATCTCTTCAAAATATAGGGTAGAGGAATCCAAAACTATGTATGGGACCAATCTTCTGGTTAAGAATATGCTCAGTGTACTCTGTAACAAAGACCGCAAATATGCAGATATTTGGCACACACATTTCTCACACCTGTAAGAACAGTTAGCTGAATCACACTTCTGTTGAAAATGTTTACCTACTACTGTTACTTTTAACACCTACAACTAATGTAACAGAAGACTGGACACCTTCAGTTTTCAGATGATTATTTGACAAAACTTACTATTCAAAAGTCTTCCTGATTGTCTTGAATAGTCACGTTCTCCCCCCCAGCTGTGTACATCTCTCACACAGCAAGTGAGAAAAAGAAAACAAACAGCAGTACCCAAGACCACCTTCCAACTTATTCCTTAATGCCTAGACGTCCATTATAATATATTCTTTGGAGAAATTTGTATTTTTACAAAAAAAAATTATGTACATGAGCTATTTTATGGGACAGCCACTGGTTTGCACAAACTGTCCTATGGAAAAATTACTGATCTCTCCCAATCTACTGATTTTAGTTTGAACCAAGTATGAATGCAGAAAGGACAGCCGGGGGTGGGGGGTGGGGTGGGAGTGGGGAGAGACGATTAGGGCGAGGGGGAGAAAATTTCAGGGATTAATAGTCATGCTATTATTTCTGCCCTTGAAGTGCTTTGGGCTATTTAGAACTCTAATGGTGGAGTATGCGCTCTTCTTTAATAGGGTGACCAGACAGCAAGTATGAAAAATCAGGACGGGATGGGGGGCAATAGGAGACTATATAAGAAAAAGACCCAAATATTGGGACTGTCCCTATAAAAATCAGGACATCTGGTCACCCTACTCTTTAAAAGCATTCCTAAAAAGTAATTCTTCAGATGCTTATTGTTATGATAAGCTAATGAAACTAACAAATGTTACAAACACCCCAAAGCCCTGAAATTCTAAATTTTATCTGTAAGGCAGTTTGTAGAGGTGGTCTGTAAGGGGTTGTTTTTTGTTTTTTTGTTTTAAATAAATTGGGCTTGCGCCTTTGTCTCTGATATATATAAAGCCTTAAGACTTTTTTTTAACCTGAGAAATCTTAGTACAGGAATATCAAGTTTTGTCTTCCCTGCTTTAGCTGGAAAACTCTGGGAGGTCTCATGGATGCTTTATTGAAAGAACCTTAGTAAAAAGGGTTGAGGATGCTGAGTCTTTAAACAAAGGCTGCCCCTTCTCCAAAATTTAGTCATGGAAGTTAAATACATCTTATTGAAAGACAACAAAACCCAACCTTACTGAAAAACAAAAAACAGTTTTATCATTAAAACTTCCTTCCCCTCTCAATAGCTCAACTTTCATTCCCTTGTGATGTTACCTTTTCACTAGTTGTCCAAATCAGAATTTTCTAGTCTAGACAAAACCTGAATTTCTAGTGTAAAAAAGCAGCATTATAAACCTTTTTCTTAAAACAGCAGCAGCAGCAACAAAAGCTTCAGGCTACCTTTATGTATCCCAAAAAGACAAAGAAGGGCACAAGTCCAATTTTAATTCCACTTTGCTGATCAGCTTTACATCAAGCTTCATTTTTAAGTATATTGTTTGTGCTACCAATTTCATCTATATTTAAATAAGAAATGATCTCTATACTCAAGGAAATTCTGTTCTGCCAGTTAATGTTTTGTTAATGTTTTCCACTATACATCTCCCACAATGGAATCAGTGTGTTTTGGAATACAGCCAACATAATACTGGAGCAATGATAAGAGAAATCCAAACTGAAAAGACTTGGAGGTTTTATCCTTGTTCATAATTGAAAAACAACATCTATTCAACTATCACTGTCTGGATGCAAGTTACACAATTTTTTAATTCTAAATTTAAAAATCTAATTACATCACAAAACTGTGTTAAGTTCTCATTGCCCAAGCATACATAATGTGATAAATGTCAAGGTTTAATAGTCACTCCGTGTAGTACAAATTAAAATTAAAAATTGATCAACTGGCAACACAAATATATCAGGAATACTATATGACCCTCAATACCAATTATATTTAATGATGGGTCTGTTATAGAGCTTTAGCAATTGAGTCAGAGTAAGAGTAAACTTTCACAGCTTTGCAAGAAACAGATCTTAAGAACATTCCAGCAAAGAAGATTATTCAGGTCAACCTACCTCCTCCCTACAATGTGAAGGGCATAATTTCACACTCTCCAAATTCCTCCTGCAGTGACATTCCCATAAAAGTTTAATTGAAAGCAAAAAATTTTAATAGAGGTTTGAGAAATAAATATTATAAACTCATGTTTAGTGTGCCATACAATGCAGTTGCCTGGTAGACATCCTGGAAGAGACATCCCTATGCTTCCGTGATGCAGAATAATTGCTAACAACACAGCAAGATTTAATAATGTCAATGATTCATAGAGGAACTTTAAAGTTTTCCGATTAATCACTGGAATGCACCGTTAGACTTTGGAGGTGCTATGCCATAAGCATGGTTATATGTAGAAAAGAAAACGATTAACACGAATTTAGATGAATTTGCATGACAAACTTCAAATGATAACATTTAGGATATACTTTTCTATCTTTTTAACTTAATTTTTTTAAAAAATAGCATAGAATCTTTCTATAGTAAGAGTTTTAAATAAAAGCATTTTGATAGCAAAATCTATTAATAAAAACAGTCCTGAGGCAATTTCACGAACAGGGACTTTTCCTCATGAAGTGCTTAAAAGCAAGTGTTTTAAAGAATCACCACTCTCTGTGCTGGAATGGGAAATCCTTAACTACATTACTCCTGGGGGAATTCTGCACCTCTGTGCATGCAGAATTTGCACAGAAATTAGTTTTTTGCACAGAATTCCCTTTTCCTCCACAGAAATGGGCTGCAGCGCTGCCACTACAGGCCACTGTACCCGGCAGAAAAAAGCTCATAAGTAGAAGACACTGCGGGGGGGTGGGGGGTGAGATGGGAGGGGGGGGGCGAGGGTGAAAGCTTCTCAGCATGCCTTGAAGGAAGGCGGCAGCGTGCAGGAAGCTCCACACAAGCCTGGGACCAGCATGAGGCTGTTTCTCTGGGAGGGAGGGAGGGAGAGAGGAAGTGCGAGTGTCTGGGCAGGGGGGCTCACAGCTGCGCTCTGGGAGGGAGGGGTGTGGGTGTCTGTAGCCCTACTGGGCTCAGGGGTGAGGGGACAAACAGGAACTGGGTTGTTATAAGTATTTCCTTAACTCTCTACTCCTGAAGGAATTTTTTTGTGTTTGTACTTTACAGATGTAGTTGCTGATCGGTATTTTGAAATAAATTACCAAAATAATTGAAACGGGCATGATTACAGAGTGTTATTTTGACAAAATATGCAGAATTTTAAAATACCGGGTACAGAATTTTTCATTTTTTTGGCACAGAATTCCCCCAGGTATATTACATCTGAAGTTTTCACTGTAATAGAGGCGAAGTTCACTCAGAGGGATTTTTGACCAGCTTTCATATGCAACTCAGATATTTAATGCTACTTTCAATATTCCTCATATGGTGTATGCATCTTTGTCAGTGCTTCCCCTCTCATTTAACCACATACATTACCTACCACCTTTGTTCAAATCCACTACTCACCAATTAACTGATCCTAGCATGATGGTAACTGAGGGAAGAACACAGAGACAAGACAGGGGAGAAAGAGGGATGATTTCCCTCTGATGTCAGAGCCCCCACCAATCGGAGAGGGGAGTGAACAAGAGAGAAGGAAAGGGGCAGAGGAGAAGGCAAAAATCACATTTCTAACAAACCGTGCATTTCACCTAAATTGACAATACAAGAATCTACTTATCCGCACATTTCCTTCTTAAGGAAGCACACAACTTCCATGCCAATGTTTTAACAGGAATACGCAATATGTTTGTTTGTGTTTAATATGCATTTTTTTGAGTTTACATCTGTCTTATTTCCTTGAAGTCAAAGATTGAATTTAGCAAACATTTTGTTTTAGTAACTAATTTACTCTTCATCATTTATGGAGGCTGTTTACTCTTTGGATTTCATTCAATTTGAATGAAAAAAATTGATCTATGTAATTGTTTCCAAATGCTTTCAATTTGTTTTCATGCATTAATAAATATTTAAGCACACAATACTACCAAGGAATGTTAAAGTCACCAGCAACACCAAATTTAAAACAAACAAACAAACAAACCCCAAACAACACTCCCACATCTCTTACCTGGTTTCATGTATTCTTCCCCAACCTAAATTTTGTGCCTAAAAACTAGCTGGCTGCGCCCATTTAAATAAAACAACTTTTACTGAGGCTAAGTGACTGTTTGAGAGTGTCTCTTACACAATCTAAGTAGATACTATCTAGATAACCAGCATGCACAATAATGCAAGACAACCTCTTTAAGCCAAAAACTGGACTTTACAGGAATGTAATATTAAGTTAATTACACACCTGAAAAAGAATCTAAGATATTGTGACAGAAAATCTAAATTAAAAGAATAATCAAATTGCTTACCCTCTTGTTTCCTCATCTTGCCCCTTTCCTCTCTGAATTCTAATCCACTGCTCCAACTGAAGCATTGAATTAGTTCTCTGTATGACTCGTTCAGACTCCATATGTGAGTGAACTGCATTGTGCTGTCCTCCATCTCCAGAGTCCGCCACAATATTGACAGCTTTATTCTCAGACCCATTTAAATGAACTGGCCTGTAGAGTCCAGCCTGAAGTGCGCTCACTGGTAAGGTTCTGTATTCTGAATTTAGCTTTACACTATTAATTTTAGTTAAGGGTTTATCTTGTCCAATTTTCTGAAATCCATATTTTTCAGCTTCCAAAGCCGCCTTCTCTTCATTTTTGCTTACTTCTTTGTTTTTTTGATTATTCTGTGCCTCTGGTTTAATTAACACCCTGTGGTTCGAAATGTTATTCACTTCTCGAGGTGGTGTGTTTTCAGTCATCTTCTCTACTCTGAAAAGAGAAGAAAATGGCATAACAACATAACTACAAACAAACTGTAATACCTGAAGTATTTGCTTTTGAAAAAACACCCCTTGATTATTATGGGTTCCAGGTTGTTCTAAGAGACCATTGTCTAACCAATAAGCTATAACAGCTTGTCTTTGGGAGAATAATCCAGGCCAGTTTTAAATGGTCAGTAGTAGGGTTTTTTGTTTGTTTGTTAAAGAATTCCCCTCCACTTCTTTCTATTTTAGAATCATCCATACCAAGCCAAACTCCAAGTTATACCATCATGGTAAGTGGCCAGTAAACAGGTTGACATCAAGCTAGAGAAACTGGAAGAGCAGATATTAATTTCCCAAAGGACAGGATGCTGGAACTGCACATACTCTGTGGCTCTTCTCAGGAATCAAAGCCTCTGGAATGCAAACAGCTTAAAATCCAGACTGACTTCAAACCAAAGTGTTTGAGATGGCAGCATATTATGTTCCTGTCTAGCTCATAATTCACTATGCTAGTCATTTCAACATATAATGGGCACATTATTCTATATTTTAAACTTTATATGGTCACTGACATCAATTAGCTTTCTCTGGTATGTTGTCATTTCAGCTATTGTATATTTTGTGGGAAATGCTTGTGGCTTCCTTAATTTTAGGAGGAAAATATCTGCTGACTATGGAACTGTGGCACAAAATAATTATATATATTTTTAGAACCAAACAGTAACTGCTATACAGTACTTATATTACACAAGTTATAGAAATGTATACCTCGAGAGCTTAATTATTTTCTTTTTAAATTCTAGTGTTTCAAGGAAACAAGGGTGCTTCAACACTGGGACATTTGAGCCCCAAGTTTCCAACTGTGTGCCTAATTTATATCACAACTGACAATTGTATGTGCAAATAGTACTTTGAGATGCATATCACCAATTATAGTATTTACTAGTGCAAGCAGCCCATTGTGTCTATTTCCATGCAATCTAAGTAATTTCATATGCAAATGCACACTAATTTACGTCCGCTTGAATTCTGAGCATTAGGCCTAAATGTCTGACAAATATTAAGCATCATTCCAGAAGTTTATTTAAACCAGAAATTCTTTAAGAGTATTTTCACAAGCAAATCATGTTGGGTATAATTTTCATAAGCACCTAAAGGACTGAGAAACCTAATTCCCTTTTGAAAGTTTTACCCATTATTCCTATAGTTTCATCAAGAATTCTGGACATTTATTTTCAAATGCTCCACCGGTGAAATGCTTATACATTAAGTAGAATCATGCCTTTTAATACCAAGCAGTTGTTAGAACATATTAATAGAATTCCTTACCAACTCCTACACAGATGGATTACAGATATATGAACTAGTTTAAATATTTTTACAAGGAATTTCTTAGACTGACACAAACTCCTATCCCACCCACAAGTGCTAGCTCAACTAGACTAACTAGTTACAAATGATGAAAATAAAGCATTTATGCAGTGTAGTTTTAGAGTGGAGCTGAGCCTTTTTTGTACATACATTTCTCTTGGTTCAAGACCGTTAACATAGCAAAACTTACTAAAACTACACAAAAACAATGAGGAGTCCTTGTGGCACCTTAGAGACTAACAAATGTATTTGGGCATAAGCTTTCGTGGGCTAGAACTCACTTCATCAGATGCATGGGTTCTAGCCCACAAAAGCTTATGCCCAAATACATTTGTTAGTCTTTAAGGTGCCACAAGGACTCCTCATTGTTTTTGCTGATACAGACTAACACAGCTACCACTCTAAAACTACCCAGGCAGTTATGAGAATTAATGAAAGATTAAGGCAATTCTGTATGAGTATGCATATACCAAATTGGTAGGATATACTTTAACTCTTCCTTCACTGTATCTCCTTCCCAAAAACAAGTTAAAATACTCAAACTCACAGAGCAGTTATAAGGGCTTGTCTATACAAACATTAAGGGTAGGTCTACACTACCCGGGTAGTTCGGCGGCAAGCAAATCGAACTTCTGGGTTCGACTTATCGCGTCTTGTCTGGACGAGATAAGTCGAACCCGGAAGTGCTTGCCGTCGACTGCGGTACTCCAGCTCGGCGAGAGGAGTACTGTGAAGTCGACGGGGGAGCCTGCCTGCCGCGTCTGGACCGAGGTAGGTTCGAACTAAGGTACTTCGAACTTCAGCTACGTTATTCACGTAGCTGAAGTTGCGTACCTTAGTTCGAATTGGGGGGTTAGTGTAGACCTGCCCTTAGTTTGCAGCAAACTGGGGTGTGAATCTACCCTGCACTAGCCTTACTGCACTCTAAGAGTCTATGAGGACCCTGCTGACATACATACATTAACAGTTCATTAATGTGCTTTGATCTAGTTGTCTTTTGGAGGAGTTCAGACTTTGAGACTCACTCCCCTTGCCAGGTTTCAGACCCCAGGCTCCAGCCTGAGCCTGAACATCTACACTGGTTTTGTTCAATATCTTCATTAATGACCTGGAAGATGGCGTGGACTGCACCCTCAGCAAGTTTGCAGATGACACTAAACTGGGAGGAGTGGTAGATACGCTGGAGGGTAGGGATAGGATACAGAGGGACCTAGACAAATCAGAGGATTGGGCCAAAAGAAACCTGATGAGGTTCAACAAGGAGAAGTGCAGAGTCCTGCACTTAAGACGGAAAAATCCCATGCACTGCTACAGACTAGGGACCGAATGGCTAGGAAGCAGTTCTGCAGAAAAGGACCACCAGAAAAGTGGACGAGAAGCTGGATATGAGTCAACAGTGTGCCCTTGTTGCCAAGAAGGCTACCGGCATTTTGGGCTGTATAAGTAGGGGCATTGCCAGCAGATCGAGGGACGTGATCATTCCCCTCTATTCGACATTGGTGAGGCCTCATCTGGAGTACTGTGTCCAGTTTTGGGCCCCACACTACAAGAAGGATGTGGAAAAATTGGAAGGAGTCCAGCGGAGGGTAACAAAAACGATTAGGGGGCTGGAGCACATGAGTTATGCGGTGAGGCTGAGGGAACTGGGATTGTTTAGTCTGCAGAAGAGAAGAATGAGGGGGGATTTGATAGCTGCTTTCAACTACCTGAAAGGGGGTTCCAAAGAGGATGGATCTAGACTGTACTCAGTGGTACCTGATGACAGAACTAGGAGTAATGGTGTCAAGTTGCAGCTGGGGAGGTTTAGGTTGGATATTAGGAAAAACTTTCACTAGGAGGGTGGTGAAGCACTGGAATGGGTTACCTAGGGAGGTGGTGGAATCTCCTTCCTTAGAGGTTTTTAAGGTCAGGCTTGACAAAGCCCTGGCTGGGATGATTTAGTTGGGAACTGGTCCTGTTTTGAGCAGGGGGTTGGACTAGATGACCTCCTGAGGTCCCTTCCAACCCTGATATTCTATGATTCTACTGCTATTTTCAGCCCCATAGAGAGAGCCCTGTGATCCCGAATCAGTTGATCTGGGTTCCGAGAGTTGCTGCTGAGAGTCTTTTTTGCAGTGTAAACATGAATACCCTCAGTGTTCATGTGGGCAAGCCACTGGTTAAAGCTATGCAAGACACCTAGTCCTACTTTGCTGTGAATTCTCTGATGAAATCTCTGAGAAGTGAAGGGATACAATAACACCTTGCTGACTTCACACATATAGCCCTACGTTCACCCCTCTGTGAAGTATGAAAAAAAGTTTTTTACAAAAGAGTGTATTTAATGTATCTCAGCCAGAAATAGCAATGTTCATCGTGCGCAGGAGGCCAGCTGTTAGGCAGGAAACGTACAGGTTGAAAGGCACTTGAGAAACATGCAAACCAATACTCAAATGTGCATCTCTGTGGCTGCTCGCATCGACATGTTACCCATCAGGACAATGTACTGTTTCTTGCATGGTGTTGGTGGATTTCCATGTGTGATCCATCTGATGTTTTCTGCTAGCAGGTCAACATGACATCTGGCAACTTTAAGTCTTCTGAGGATTTTTTCATTGGAATTTCAATGGATTTTTTGGTAACAGAATAGAGCACATTCCCATGGGGCTGACACTTATCTTTCTTGGAATATTAACATACCAGTATTTTTGCCTAAGCAAGTATTTGGTGAAATTATTTTTTCTAAAAGATGTGCTCTCTAATACAATTCAACCCAAAAGAGAAAATGGATGACAGGTTCTGCCAAAGACCTCTCTCAGATAATAATAGGTAGAGCACTGATAATTACAGATACGAAAAATTGAATGTTAAAAGTTTCAAAAGATCAGCACTCAAAAATTTGAAAATGCCAAAATTAAGGTCATCTTTGCAAATTCAGAAACAAATTTCACAACTGCATAGCACTGTTAACACTTACATTGCTATAAATGCTTGTGTCCAAGCCATCTAGGGGTTGATTTTGCCACCTATACAAACACTGAGTAGTACCTTAGTCCTACAATCAAAAAAGAGGACTCTTCCACTTCCCGCCCACCTCAGAACTCCCAACCCCCCCGCTCCTTGTCCCCTAACTGCCCCCCACGACCCCACTCCCTACCTAAGCCTCCCTGCTTCTTATCCCGATTGCCCCCTCCTGAGACCCCCCCACCCTAACTGCCCCCCTAGGACCCTACCCCCTACCTGTCCCCTGGCTGCCCCAACCCTTATCCAGACCCCCCGCCCCAAGACAGACCCTCAGGACTCCCACGCCCCATCCAACCACTCCCCGCCCCCTGACAAGACCCCCAGAACCCCCGACCCATCCAACCCCCCTGCTCCCTGTCCCCTGACTGCTCTGATCCCTCTCCACACCCCCGCCCCAACAGCCCCCCCAGAACTCCCGACTCATCCAACCCTCCCCCTACTCCCTGACTGCCCCCCGGGACTCTCCTTACCACCATGCCGCTGGCTCCACGTGGGCCAAACCAAACAGGCTGCCGAGCGCACAGCCCCACTCCCGCAGAGTGCTGAGGCGGGGGGGAGGGGCTCTGGCTCCTGGAGGCCAATGGGAGCGGCTCAATCAGGCCCAGCTGCCCTATCAGCTGTGACCTTTCTACCTTATTACCAATTCCTCCCGGACAGCTATTTAAAAACAAAAAAAACGGACATATCCGGGGAAATACCAACCGATGGTAACCCTATTTAGTCCCTGATATTCAAGAAATAAATGACTACTCAGTGTACATTAATATGGCAGACTCTAGCCCTTAATATGGAAAAGTGAAGACACTTGTTAGATTTGTCACTTCTTACTTTCTGACCTGGCTGTGGAACAAGCCACAGCAATCATGGGTAAATAGTGTACTGCACTAGGTGATCAGCAAAAGAAAATGACATAGTAGTACACTGATAACATATCACTAGAGCAGACCAAAAAAACCCTACATTGCTATCGTTTATCACTAAACTGGTGATGATCTAGTTTGGAAATAATCTGATGTTTTGCCAATTTCAAGAGGTTGTTTCAGGTCACGTTTTATGAATGAAAGGTTTAAGTGGACTCTTGATAGATTAAAGTATTTGAGATTAGTTACTTACAATAGGACTCTGAGGACCTGGTTAAACTTGGATCTACCATTTAAGAAAATAAAGCTAGACTTACTGAGTAAAAGCAATTACAATTAAGCCTATGGGGCAAAATAAATTCAATGATAATAAATAAGAAGAACAGGAGGACTTGTGGCACCTTAGAGACTAACAAATTTATTAGAGCATAAGCTTTCGTGGACTACAGCCCACTAAGGTGCCACAAGTCCTCCTGTTCTTCTTTTTGCGGATACAGACTAACACGGCTGCTACTCTGAAACCTGATAATAAATATGCACCTTACAATATTATATACACTCAGTGTTGTACCTGTGGAAGTAACAAAAATGCTTACTTTATTTCAATTTTTTAAAATATTTGGGATAGAGGGAAAGAAGCCATAATTGTCATTTCACTCAAACATACTAGTCACATTTTTTCCATTGAATTTATAAGAATTCTCCGGAAGACTCACCAAATTATTCACTGGACAACAAATAAGAATGGCGATAAGGACCAGTTTTGGCTTTCAAGAGGAATTTATCGAAGATTCTCCTCTCATATTAGCTCTCAATAGGATTTTTCACCAGAGCTCACGCCCTCGACTGAAACTATTAATCATTCAAGATCAATTATCCAAGAAGGAAATAAAGTAACTGTTTCCTCGCCTCAAACTTTGTTTTATTTTAAGCAGGCTTTAAACAGGGGAGATAAAAATCACGTTACAGCAAAACTGGATAAAAAGGAATGCTTTCATCAGAAAAAGAATAAGTATTCTCATACCCACAAAAGACAGAAAAATTGGAGGCTGGAATTTTTTAAAGCTGAAATGCACAATTTAACAAACTGTTAGACTTAGGTACAAGGGAGTTCCAGGAATGCCATCGTTCGTGAAATAGCAGAACTTCTACATTTAAATAAATCATTTTACTAATAGGTAATTTAACTTCAGAAAACAAAAGGTATGGCAGTAAGGTGATGAGCATCAGTTTAGATGAATACAGGGAGAGTATCTCTTAACAAGCCTGCCTATTGTACCTGAAGTAAAACAATAGGAAAATTATATTTAGGATACACAACTCCTAGCAAGAAGAAAAAAATAAAAATAAAGAGACAAAAGCATTTGCTGATTATATAATACAATCAAGAGCACTTTATCCCATGTGTTACGGGAATGCCAAAACATCAGGTTACTTAAGGATGAGGTAATAGATATAATATTTAACAGATTTGCCTGGGGATCCAAGAATACTTATTTTACAGTATGTGTATAAGATCATATCCTGCTAAAAAAGTTTATTTTTAAAGATGGATTTTATAGCCAAAAGATTGATTCACCAGAAACAGATGTCTGCTCCCCCCGGTTATAGCTAACAGATACAAAAGCCTAAGAGACTATGCTACTCTTGAAAAGTATCTGTTAAATTAATTCTTTCAAGGGGACCGATTTTAGTTTTGCATGGAACAAGGACTGCAGTATCAACCCCTTAAAATATATTCACAAACCTAAGGCTAAATCCTACAACCCTGATACAACTAACGGCATATCTACATGTTGCTGCAGACTACACGGGGTGTGAATTGTTGTGACCTAACTGCTCTGCATGGAAGCTGCTGTCATGAACTATAAAGGTACCTAGTTCACATCAACTTTTCTTCTCTTTCAGTTTACACCTCCATAGTCCGCATTGCAGTGCAGCACAGACATAGCTTAAGATAACCAAGACCCCATATAAAATACACAAACCCATTATTTGAGACAGATCACAGATTTCTGCAGCACTCACACATCCCTCCCTTCCTCAGTCTTCACTTCATCCCTCAATCTACTGCTACTATAACAACATAAGGACTATTGCACAGAGAAACTAAAGAGCGTACAGAAGAGGGAAATCTGGGTGGTCAAAAGTCCTAGATCCTCTGTTCACTACCACCAATCCCTTCAACCACTAACATTTTAAAGACATTGTTTTCCAATATTCAGCTGCTAAAGTAGACAGAATTGGCCTCGTAGGTTTGTCCATGATTTGCCGTTTCTCCCAAGCACAGGATCCATAGAAAGGCGGCCCCACTCTAAAGTATCTTAGGAATAAGGTCCAGGTTTAGGTAAGCTGGACCTAAAACTTGTGACAAGTACCTTCTAGGTAGTTTCTGGGGTGCTCTGATGCAACGAAGTGAAAAGTGTGTAAAAGTTACGCAAGTTTGAAAATGAAGCTTTCCAGTGAATTAAATATGAAAATGGAATGCTATAATCCCTGCAGTATTCCTGGTGTTTTTTATCGGATATTAAATTAAAATTTATTTTACACTATTCCTAGACATTTTCATGTTCAATGTGCTCTAGATTTTAGTATTAAATATAATTAGACTGCAGAAGCCGTGTCAGAAAAACTGGACAGCAGGCATGGGGACCACTTGTCAGATGAGGCCTTTAGTACTGGTAAGAGAACATGCACTTCTTCCCACCCCTTTTGTGTAGGGGATGGTGGACTTAAAATATGGAGTGAGGAGACTTGAATTCCTTGTTCTGTACTCCAGCCACCCTTGGCAGAAAAAAGCTGCCCCAGATCCCAAAGATTACCACACTACATTCAGAGAATATTAGTTTACATGATTTTGATGAAATGATCAGAAATCATTAAATCATTAAGAAATCATTAAGTCAAATTATAACAAATCTTAAATCTTAAGAACTGACACCCCAATGAGATGTATAGGAGCAGTTTGATATTTTTCAGTACACACAGAATACATTTTCATTGATCTTCAAAAGGTTTAACCTTTAAAATACTGCACATATTAAATTTCATTAACACAAACAGGAAGTAGTGTAAAAAAAAGGCAGTTACCTTTTCCGTAACTGGTATTCTTCGAGATGTGTTGCTCATGTCCAATCCACAATAGGTGTGCGTGCTTACCATGTGTACTGGTGCCGGAAGTTTTTCCCCTGGCAGTACCCGTAGGGGAGCGCCCCTAGCGACCCCTGGAGTGGCGCCACCATGGCGCGGTATAAGGGGCGCTGTGCACTCCCCCACCCTCAGTTCCTTCTTGCCAGACCATTCCAACAGTGGGGAAGGAGGGTGGGATGTGGAATAGATATGAGCAACACATCTCGAAGAACACCAGTTACGGAAAAGGTAACTATCTTTTCTTCTTCGAGTGATTGCTCATGTGCATTCCACAATAGGTGATTCCAAGCTATATCTATTGGAGGTGGGTAGGAGTTCAGACACTCGGGATGGAGCACAGCCCTGCCGAACCCAGCATCCTCCCTGGTTTGGGAGACAATAGCATAATGTGAGGTGAACGTGTGAACGGATGACCATGTGGCAGCCCTACAGATGTCCTGAATAGGGACAAGGGCCAGAAAGGCAGCCGACGAGGCTTGTACCCTAGTCGAGTGTGCCCTCACAATCAGCGGTGGGGGAACTCCTGCCAGGTTGTAACAAGTATGGATACACAAGGTGATCCGATTGGAAAGCTGCTGAGTGGAGATCAGCTGGCCTCTCATGCGTTTGGCCGAGGTGATGACCAGTTGCGAAAACTTCCTAAACGGTTTTGTATGTTCCAGGAAGAAAACCAGAGCCCGTCTCACATCCAGCATGTGGAGGCGGCGCTCCTCACTGGATGCGTGGGGTTTGGGAGAGAGCACCAGCAGGAAAATGTCGTAGCACATATGGTAGGCAGAAACCACCTTACGGAGGAACTAAGAATGTGGTCGAAGCTGGACCTTATCCTTATGGAACACCGTGTACGGGGGTTTGGAGGTCAGGGCCCAGAGCTCCGAGACCTGTCTAGCGGATGTGATCGCCACCAGGAATGCTATCTTCCATGAGAGGTGTGACCAAAAGCATGTAGCTAACGGTTCAAATGGAGGTCCAGTTAACCTGGCCGGCACCAAGTTCAGGTCCCACTGGGGGCCTAACATATGGGAAGAGGCGGTCCAAACTCTTAAGGAATTGGTCAGTCATGGCATAATAGAATATCATGTGACCCTGCACTGGCAGGTGGAAGGCCGATATGCCTGCCAAGTGTACCTTGACGGATGAGGGCGCTAGGCCCTGGGCTCTAAGATGAAAAAGGTAGTCTAGTATAAGCTGGATCGGAGCAGCCACAGGCAAGACACCCTGACCTGCGTCCCACTGGGAAAACGAAGACCATTTCGGCAGGTAGGCCTGACGCACGGAGGGCTGCCTGCTCTCCAGGAGGATGCGCTGAACCCCTTCCGAGCAAGTCCTCTCCCCCTGGCCTAACCATTGAGCAGCCACGCCGTGAGATGGAGTGCCGCTAGGTTGGGGTGGAGGAGGCAACCATGGACATAGGAGAGCAAGTCCGGGCGGGATGGCAACGGCAACAGCAGGGCAACTGCCAGGCTCGTGAGAGTCCCATACCAATGTTGCTTGGGCGATCAGGAGGACCCGGGCCCTGTCCGTTTTTATCTTTTCTAAGACCTTGCCAATCAGTGGAATCAGGGGAAAGGCATAGAAAAATTGGCCCGACTAGGACAGAAGGAAGGCGTTGGAGATCGTGCCCACACCCAACCCTCCCCTGGGAGCAGAAGTGGGGACACAGGCGGTTCTGCCGGGTCACGAACAGGTCCACTTGGGGAGTGCCCACGTTTGGAAAATCCTGTGCACCGCTTCTGGGTGCAGAGACCACTTGTGCGGAGAGGAGAAGTCCTGGCTCAGCAGATCTGCCCGAGAGTTCCAGACGCCCAGTAAGTGGTGGGCTTCCAGGTAAATATCATGGGCTATGCAGAAGTCCCACAGTCTGAGGGCTTCCTGGCAGAGGGCTGAGGATTGGGTCCCACCTTGCCTGTTGATGTAGAACATCGAGGCCGTGTTGTTCGTGAGAACCCTGACCACCAGGTGTGAGTGGAAGGCCACGCATGCCAGACAGACTGCCCTGCGCTCCTTGACATTTATATGCAGGGCAAGGTCCTGTGTGGACCGCAGACCTTCGGTCAGAACGTCCCCTGCATGGGCTCCCCACCCCAGGTCCGACGCATCGGACACCAATTCCACAGACGGGGGTGGGCCCCTGAACGGGACCCCTTGGAGCATGTTCCCTGGAAAGGTCCACCAGCACAGGGAAGCTATCACTGGTTTGGGCACAGTGAGGACTTTATCCATCCTGTCTCTGGACTGGGAGAATACCGAGGCCAACCGGAGCTGGAGGAGCCGCATCCTGAGTCTGGCATGGCGAATCACATACGTGCACGCCGACATATGACCCAGGAGTTGGAGGCACGCTCTGGCTGTTATCATGGGGAACCTTGTGACTGTGCTGATGAGCTCCCTTAGGGTTTCCAATCTGTCCACTGGGAGGGAGGCTCTGGCCGACGTTGTGTCCAGAATTGCCCCAATGAACTCTATGCGCTGCACTGGAACCAACGTGGACTTGGTGTCATTTACCAACAGGCCCAGTGTGGTGCATGTGGACAGGAGAAGTGTTACGTGATCCTGTACCTGTGACCTGGAGCTGCCCTTGACCAGCCAGTCATCGAGGTAGGGAAAGATCTGGACACCCCTATGTCTGAGGTAGTCTGCTACCACAGACATACACTTTGTGAAGAACCTGGGAGCTGTGGATAGGCCAAACGGGAGGACAGTGAACTGGCAGTGCTCCTGCCTAACTGGGAAGCGGAGGAAATGCCTGCGTCCCTCGAATATATGAATGTGGAAGTACGCATCCTGTAGATATAGGGCGGCATACCAGTGCCAAGGATCCAGGGAGGGGATGATGGAGGCCAGAGAGACCATGCGAAACTTGAGCTTTGCCATGCACTGGTTCAGGCCTCGCAGGTCCAGGATGGGCCTGAGCCCCCCTTTGGCCTTTGGGATAAGGAAATAGCGGAAGTAGAACCCCTTGCATCTGAACTCCACTGGCACCACCTCCACCGCTCCTAAGCCAAGGAATCGCCTCACCTCCTGCCCGAGTAGGCTCTCGTGAGAGGGGTCCCTGAAGAGGGATGGGGATGGAGGGTAGGTGGGTGAGGTAGAAATAAACTGGAGGGTATAGCCCTAGGAGACAGTATTGAGGACCCATCGGTCTGAGGTTAGCTGCGACCACTCCGGGAGAAAAGCACACAACCGGTTGGAGAAGGGAAGTTTTATTGTGGGTGGATCCTTGGTAAGTTGCCTCTGGGCATCCGGTCAAAACTGGAGCTTTCCCGCCTGTTTACCCTTAGAGGGCCCAGGCTGGGGCGCAGGCCGTGATTGCCTTTGTGGGTGCTTTTTATAGTCCCTTGACTTTTTATAAGGGGGCTCATATCTGGAGTGGGTGGCCTAAGTGGGAGCCTGCTGTGGTTTGAACTTGGTCCTGGCCAGGACCAGGACACAGAGGCCAAGGGTCTTTAATGTCATGCGGGAGTCCTTCAGACTGTGTAACTTCACATCGGTTTGTTCCGCAAACAGGGCCTTGCCATCAAACGGAAGGTCCTGTAAGGAGTTCTGTCTGGGTTGTTCAGCGAGGCACAGAAGGAGCCACGGTGCTCTCCTCATGGACACCGCGGAGGCCATAGACCTTACAGCTATAGCCGCGTCATTCGAGGCTGCCTGAAGGACTGCCCTGGCGGCAGCCATGCCCTTCTCAACCAGAGCCTTGAACTCTTTCTTAACACGCTCCTGGAGGGAGTCTGCAAATTTGGGCAGGGAGCGCCACAAACTGAAATCGTATCTACCCAGCAGGGCTTCGTTATTCGCAACCCTCAGTTGGAAGCTTGAGGATGAATAAATCTTTCTACCAAATAGATCTAGTCTCCTCGAGTCCTTATTTTTAGGAGTAGGAGCGAGTTGACATTGCTGCTCCTTATGATTGACCGACTTGACCACTAGAGAGTTGGGGGCAGGATGGGTATACAGGTGGGCACGAAATACTTCCGTTCTGCCCTCTTAGAAATGGGGGGCAAGGAACACGGGGTGTGCAACAAGGCATTTGAGATTTGAGATCTTTGCTACCCCTTCATGGAATGGGAGAGACACCCTGGCCAGTGCCGAGAGGACGTTGAAGAGGGAGTCCAAGGGTTCATCCACTTCCTCAGCTTGTAGGTTGAGGCTTGATGCCACCCTTTTCAACAGCTCTTGGTGGGCTTTCGTGTCCTCCTGCGGGACTGGTGGAGGAGGGGCCGTGATCGCCTCATCTGGGGAGGATGAGGATGGGGGTGCAGTACTCTGCGTCCCCACGGGTGCCACAGGTTCCACCACTTCTGAGTGCAGGACCGGGGATGAGCGCTCCACTGACTCCTTTCTGGGAGGCCGAGAGAGGGAGGCAGACGGTCTTTCCGAGGCTCCAGCCACCGAGTAAGCCACCACCAGGGGCTGTGTCGGGGCCCACGGGGCCCATTGGTACCATGGCACTGGTCAAGGAGCCCGGTGCCACTGCACTTGCTGTGGAACTGGCGGAGCGGGCTGTCCAGCCTGAGTAGCCTGGCCCATCGACTGATGATTCCGAAGGGAGGCTGGGCTGGCATACGATCGACCGCTATCCCAGGACTGGGACGAGTGGCGGCATCAGGAGTGGTGCTGAACGTGTGACCACGATCGCGGTGTGGAAGAGCAGTAGTACTGCCAGTAGCGGCTGTTCCATGACCGGCTCTGACGTGCGGATCCGTGACAGCGAGGTGCCAGTGATCGATGCCTGGGACTGCGGGAGCGGTGTCGCGGTGGGGACCTTGAGCGAGATGAGGAATGGGAACAGTGATGATGTCCATACCGCAAGGGGCTACAGTACCTTCTCTGAGACAACGTCCTCCGGTGCCATCTGTCCCGGTCTTGGCAGCGCACGCTCTCCTCGCAAGCTCTACGTTCCCTTGAGGCAGAGTGGTGCCTGGAACCCCTGCCGGTTGGTACCCAGCCAGACAACCTGGTGGGGGTCGATGGGGACCGGCGGGGACTGCGCACGGGGCTGTCACTGAGCAGGGAATGGCATCAGGAACCTTCCTTTGACCGTAAGCGGTACCGTCCAGGCGGTGACTGTGGGGGTCCGAGCAGTGGCTTACCTCTGGACCGGGGAGCCGACAACGGCAGTGATACTGGTAAAGACATAACGTCTCGAGCCACCTGCAGTGCCTCCAGTGTGGAGGGCACCCAAATGTGGCCACTGGTGTCTGGGGAGGTTGGCTTGGAGTGGGCCGGGCTACTCGGCTCAACTTGAGTTGGAAGCCACAAAGCCGATGGGAACTGAGAGCTGCCCAATGCGGGTCTAGTCTCTCTCCCAGTCTTGCTCCGGTGCCTTGGCGGGGAAGACATCTTCTTCACCTTTTTAGAGTGTCTCGTGGACGGGGAGTGGTGCCGACTGGTGGAGGGCACCTCTGGGTTGCTGCGCACTGATGCCACGGTGCTCAGTGCCAACTTGGAGCAGTGTCGGGGTCAGGGCCAACTACATCAAAATGGCTCGGAGCTGAATGTCCCGCTCCTTCTTGGTCTGAGGTTTGGAGGATCTGCAAATCTTGCAGTGGTCGCTGAGATGGGTTTCCCCACACAGCATAAACAGTCCATGCACGGATCACTCACAGGCATAGGCCGTTTGCAAGTGTTGCATGACAAAGCCCGGGGCACAGGGCATGCCCCGACCCAAACGCACTTAACTAAGTCTAATTAAAACTTTTTTTTTTTTTAAATAAACTATAGGCACTACCCCAACTATGAATTAACAGAGGCCAAGAGGGAAACCTACAGCAGAGCTGGAGCAGAGCAGTTCCGAAGCACCTTCACTGGTGGCAAGAAGGAACTGAGGGTGGCGGAAGTGCGCAGTGCCCCTTATACCGCGCCACAGCAGCGCCACCCCAGGGGCGCTCCCCTAAAGGTACTGCTAAGGGGGAAAACTTCCAGCACCGGTGCACATGGCATGCACGCACACCTATTGTGGAATACACATGACCAATCACTTGAAAAAGGAGCTCAAATTTCTGAGATAGGTTATCATGAATGGGGCAGGAGGTGGACTATGAAACAACGACTCTCAGATGTAGCCTGTGCTAGGAAAACCTTTAAGAACCCCTGTAAGTGCTACAGAGGAGCAAGACTCCTGACTACTATATGCAGGCAGGTGGGGGGAGAGAGAGAGAGAGAGAGAGAGAGAGTGTGTGATTTTATAGGCAAGGCATTTAACTTCTGGGATTCAGTTTACCCAGATATACAATGGGTAGGTATCCTACCATACTCTATCTCACAGAAACGCACTGGGAGGCTTAATAATCTGTAATTTGTTTTTAGACCCCTAGACGAAAAGAGCTAGGCACACATAGATTAATGAAAAAATTACTCTATTTTAATAATCTGTCTTCAAGATGATGGAAAAAACCACAAGCCCATATTAACTAATGTGCTCTTCAGGGATTTTAGCTGGGATTAAAGCTAAAAATTCTGATTTTTTTCTGTTTAACTTAGATTTAATATTAAATGTAAGTATATTCTGAGTTTTTGTTAGTCAGACTATCATCCCTCTAAGGCTAGGTCTACACTACCCGCCTGAATCGGCGGGTAGAAATCGACCTCTCGGGGATCGATTGATCGCGTCCCGTTGGGACGCGACAATCGATCCCCGAATAGACGCTCTTACTCCACCAGCGGAGGTGGGAGTAAGCGCCGTCGACAGAAAGCCGCAGAAGTCGATTTTGCCGCCGTCCTCACAGCGGGGTAAGTCGGCTGCGATACGTCGAATTCAGCTACGCTATTCACGTAGCTGAATTTGCGTATCTTAAATCGACTCCCCCCTGTAGTGTAGATGTACCCTAAGTCTCTGAACACTAGGCAGAAGTAAAAGGGTCAGTGAGAACACTTGTAATGGAGAAACTCTCAAAATACTACAGGTTAGATGCATATAGCTACAAAACACTGTTAGCATTGAGCCTAAAGCAGCACTGGTCCGAGCATTCCTTATGAACTTTCTATTTTTAATCAGCATACTGTCTGAAGCAAGGACATTAGAATCGTGAAGCAGGAATGAGTTTATCACATACAGTGTGTAGTGTGCAAATGTTTTTCTTGAGCTTTACAAATTGTGAGGTGGGCTTGATTTCATACCTTTTTGCCCTTTTTTCTTCATTGTGTCCACGTTCATAGGAATTTACTTTCCTTTTGAAATGTACCACCATTACTACCAGTGGTTCAGATCAAATCATAGTAGCAACAATGGGCGCACAAATGTGAAAAAGCTGCTAGCTGCCATTAGTATTTTAACTACCATGTCATTCTGAGGAAGGTTAGAGGCTTTAAATTCTCAACAAACATGGGTATGTCTACACTGCAATTAAAAACCTGTGGCTGACACATTCCAACTGACTCAGGCTAGCAGGGACCAGGCTAAGGGGCTGTTTAATTGTGGTGTAGATGTTCAGGCTCGTGGTGAAGCCTGGGATCTAGGATCCTGTGAGGTGGCAGGGTCCCAGAGCTTGGGCTGCAGTGCAAGTCCAAATGTCTACACCACAACTAAATAGCCCCTGAGCCTGAGTCAGCTAGCATGGGCCAGCTACGGGTATCTAATTGCAGTGAAGACATACCCCATAAGTGCTCTCATCATTGCTATCACTGGTGGGGCTGAAGCACAGCTGAATTACCTTACATTTTAAGTAAACAAACTCAAACCCACGATTGGAAATTAACTCCTTGTTCTACTGGTTTGCCAAACTGCATTACCTTTTCACGGGTTCTGTCTGTACAAGTGCTGCATCTATCATGGCTTTCATCCATAGCTCCATTTCCTTCCCTGTATCTGTGCAGAAATAATAGGTCCTCATGTTTGGATGAGCTGCCTGATTGGAAATGACAAGGTCATTGTAATAAAAAGACAAGATTTCTGTAAAAGAAAAAAAAAAGGCAAATAATGTTATTGTTTTCTTACTCCATTGTTGTTAGGTTTATGAAAACACTACAAATAATTTATAGAAAACATTTTGCACAATATCATTCACTGTTATGCTTTTTTTCAGTGCAATTAGATTAATAAAAGAATTAGCTTGAAAGTTTAATTGTTGCTTCTCTGTGAATGTACCCTGCTGAAATGATTTATATTTTTCTGCCATCAAAAATCCTATACCGATGTTCATAAAACATTAACTTAATATAAATATTAAATTACACATTTTCTGCAGCCTGAACAATTCAGTAAGTTTTAATTTGTACTCACCATTGTAACTTTCAGTGGTGTACAGCTCAACAGTCATTAAGGACAGCCAAAAAGGAACTCAAAGCCAAGAAATGAAATTCCATGTTAGGAGAGAATATGCAAGTGATTACTTTACTCATGATTAAAGAATATGCCAACTAAAATAAATATTTAAACACAAAATAGTTTGTCTAATACTGAGATGTAAGCGCTAAACTCAATTTTTTTTCTTTTATCCATTCACATCATAGTAAATGCCTTATGTGTTTTTTCCCAAAATTAAAAAGAGAGACAGCATGATGTGCACTAATTAGCAATCCCAGTTTCACAAACATAATGTGCACAATAGAGGAAAATACATCTTAGGGCTTATATATGCGGCCCCGCATTTCAGACTAAGGGGGTTAAAAAGGCAGCACATACTAGTGTGCTGAAATGCAACTCCCCCATGTGAATGCTGCGGATGTGAAGTAAAAGGTATTTAAGGCCATGTCTACGCTACCACTTATGTCAGCAAAACTTATGTCACTCAGGGGTGGGAAAAAAACCCACCCTTAAGCAACATAAGTTTCGCTGGCATTAAGTGGTAGTATGCACAGCGCTATGTTGGTGGGAGAGCTTCTCCCACTGACATAATTACTGCCGCTTGTTGGGGATGGTTTAATTATGTCAATGGGAAAGCTCTCTCCTGTCAACACAGAGCAGCTACTCGAGAGATCTTACAGTAGTGCAGCTGCATCAGTACAGCTGTGCTGCTGTAAGGTCTCTAGTGTAGACATAGCCTTAGTTGGCATTAACTTAATCCTCTTTAATCAGGACTAAGTTAACGCCAACAAGGGCCCTTTTAGTTCATGCCCACACTGTCCACACAGGGGAATTACAGTGCAGCACGCTAGTGCATGCTGTGATTCACACTCCTGTAGTTGAAACTGCAGGGCCATGTAGATATAGACTAGCCCCGTATGGAGACTGCAATTCCAAGCCACCAAGGTGTGCTTATTAAGAGATGTGAATTAAAAATAAAGGAGCTGCAAAATGATGAAATACGTCTGGTTAGCTCCTTCATCAAGTTTAGCAATTATCTGTCTATATCTACAACAAATTCATTTGCATATTAGACTAAATTGTTTGGATCATCTGCATATAGTATTATGCATAATCAATCTCAGAGGCAGTTTGTTTATCCTATCTTGCATAAAGACACAGTGAAAAGTGTTCTGCACTCTATATTTGTTTAAACTGAAAATGAATGCCCTCACCTTAAAAGCATATTTGCGATTAATATGATCCTCAGAAGAAAGCATCGATATCTGAAAACTAGGTAGAAGTATGCTCCCCAATATTCCCTCTTCTTTTTCATCTAAAATATAATATTTGATTAGAACAATACTTTTATGCACAGAGTACATACATTTACACTCCCTTTCCCCTGGATATGTTTTTCATTTATTGAAAATCTGAGAATTTGACTGTATTCAGTGTTTGAGGATGGATTTCAGTAGATGGCCAGCCTCCAGAGAGAACACCAGGAGTATTTTACTTTGATACTAGATTGATTGTTTAACACAAGCTTTTCATGGCACAGGACAGTGGTAAGAAGTTACTGAGGGGAGAGAAAGAGATAGAATGTGGCCTTGGAACCAAACAGTTCATCGGGCATTGGGGCCAGCCTGGGAACTGGGTTAGGTAGGGGTCTGGGAGTGGGTGATACTAAGGGGTTGGCAGACAGTCCCACTGACAATTCTTCCACCTCCTCATTGTGCCCCACATTCATGTCCTCACTCAGCCTCTCTGGGATATAATGCCACAGGAGTGAGTGCCCCAGCAGCCTTGCTAAAGTTAGATAGTCAGACTAAGGCTCCTGTCTGGATAGCCACAGGAGGTTCATTTTAAAATGTTTCCTGTGAAAACCATAAATATTTTACTAATCAAATATTATGGAAAATTCAATTGTCCTCTAAAGACTTGCATCAGATACTAAATTCATTCACTGAAGTGGAAAATAGGATTTTTAATCCTGCTTTAACTGAATCTCTCAACATAAGCTTAACTAAGGAGTCACTAATAACGCCCCCCCAGTAGAGACACATTGTGACTACTGGAGAAACACGAAAGCCAAAGAATCTGCAACTCACAAATTACTGGGTGAATGTTGTATTTCACAGACAGTGCATGTCTAGCCTTAATATACCTTAAGATACGCTTCCACAGATGACACAATTTGTTCATAAAGTGTACTGGATACCTGCCTCTAATGACAGCTATGAAGCACAATGATAGCATTTTTCCAAACTGAGCACGCAGCCTACAAAGAAAACTATAATAGAAGAGCTATGCCATTAATGTACAAATATAAATCTTTTCACAATAGGCAAGGTTAACTTCTTCATATTACTACTTTGGGGATAAAGATTTTAATATAATGAGAGTATTTCACTGTACCAGGGATCAGCAACCTTTGGCATGTGGCTCGCCAGGGTAAGCACTCTGGCGGGCCAGGACGGTTTGTTTACCTGCCGCGTCGGCAGTTCAGCCGATCGTGGCTCCCACTGGCTGCAGTTCACCGCTCCAGGCCAATGGGGGCCAGCACATCCCTTGTCCCGCGCCGCTTCCCGCAGCCCCCATTTGGCCTGGAGCAGCGAACCGCGGCCAGTGGGAGCCGCGATCGGCCGAACCTGCCGACATGGCAGGTAAACAAACCAGCATGCACAGCAGGAGTCATCGTCCTATAGCTGGGCCAGCCAGTGAGAGGTTATGCATGCTCATGCCAGAGCAACTCAGCTAAGGGACGCTGGAAGGAGTGTGTGCTTGTCACTTTTAAAAGTGGGAGGGCTATATCTGCCCACTTTTTTCATGTCTTAAGGGCAAGCGAGGGCAGGGCGCCTCAGGGAGAAGAGGCAGCGCGAGGGCGGGGTCAATCCAGGTGCCAGTGGATTCCCCATTTCTAGGGAGCTTCTGATGGTGGTGCTCCAAAGGTACTTGGCCAGCGTGCCTCCAAAGGGAGGTGATCTGCGCCGCAGCCAGCATGTCTTGCCCCTTGCATGGCCAGCCATTATGGGGGAGGCTAAATCTCCCCAAGCCTCTTATACATGCCGCCTATGAGTAATCTCAGTGATGCCAATGAGACTTACTCATGTGCATAGATCTTTTGCAGATCAAGGCCTAAAGTGCACAATAAGTGTAAAATGCTTCCCAATCAGAATAATTGTCTTTTGCACCACTTTGCACACATGTAAATGACTGGAAAAGGTGTGGAAGTAGTACACCTGAAGATGAGCTCTGTGTAGTTCAAAAGCTTGTCGCTTTCACCAGAAGAAGTTGGTCCAATAAAATATACTACCTTATGCTCCTCATCTTTGAGAAAGTGTAAGGCAAAAGACAGTGACAAAAGAACCACTTGCATCCCACTGTTTATTCATTACAACTTGCTAATACATGAGAGAGCAGAAAGATTTCAAAATAGTTTTTAAAAATGTTGGCCTCTGAGCCAATTTGCACATCCTTTCCAATTACTGACTGAAGTCGGGCATATTGAATTACAAGATTGAATGTTTTAAATCCCATATGACAACAGTTTATGCTCCTTAATATATTTACACTCCTTCTCTAGCATTTTAACTGATTTGAAGACCTACAATATAGACACTACAAATCATACATTTTGCCATATCCTGAACTATTTAAAGTTTCTACAGAATTTTAGATTTATACTACAAAAGCACCGAGTAGTGCAAATCTGACATTTTAGCTATATGTCATGGGAGCCAGCCCCTAGCTGCCCCATAGCAAGGAGAAGATGAAGCTGGAGTCATGGAAGGCTATAGGTGGTTTGGGGGCTGGCTCCCACTCACTGCCCTGACAGTGTACCATGTCTGGGTGCCCCAGAGAGGGCAGGGGAGGTCCGGGAGCAAGGGCCATATAGCAGAGCGAGTATTAAGCAGTTTTCCTGCAGGGACACAGCGTGACAAAGCTCCGGACTCAGCATGGCCCGGGCAGGGATGTGACCTGCAACATCCTGGCAGCCAGGAGCTGCTTCACGCACGTCAGCTTTGCTCCCTGCTCTGGGTAAACTCTGCGTAGCAGCAAGGAGTAAACAGAGCAGGAAGTGGGAGCAGGCTCAGCCAGACAGTAATGGCACTTCTGGCTGCCACGCTTGCTGCCTGAAGCGCTACTCCTCTGCTGCTAGGAACTCTGGGAAACATCTGGAGGACTTCTGGGACCTGAGTCAAGCAGAAAAGCAGTAAGGCTCAGACCCTTCAGCCCTGCAGGTTTTAGAAGCCTAGGTTAGCCCAACTGGTGTGTGGATGCGAAGGGGGTTAGGCTTGAGCTCAGGCTCAAGCCCAGGCTTGAACTGCAGTGTAGACATACACAGTGTCTTGGAGCTAGCCTCCCAGTCGGGGGCGGGGAGGGAACAGACTTCGGCTAGTGGGGCTGGCATTAGCGCTCTAAAAACAGCTGTGTAGACAGTTCTTTGAAGTTGTGGCTTGGCCTGGAGCTTGGCTCTGAAACCTACAGAGGTGGTGAAGCTACAGAGTCTGAGCTGCAACTTCAAAGAGCTGTCTACACAGCTATTTTTAGAACACTAGCACAAGTCCCGCTACCCCAAGTCTGTCAACCCGGGCTGGAAGGCTTGATCCCGCGTTCTCCAAAGTGCTATGTATCATTTTTTCTTCTCTAGTCCAGAATATGAAAAAAAATCTTGAAAAGGCAACATGGCATTTTCTCCTCCAAATAAACTAGTGTGTTCTGAAAACACACTATGCTTATAGTTTCCAAATTTTTAAAAATCTGTTTCCCATCATCTGAGCTGTTATCTAGGTTACTCTGCCCACTACATCCATCTTCATTCAAATCGGAGAGAATCTTCTTATGCTGTTCTATACGATTTTTTGTTGTTGCAAGCAATATCTTTTCTATGTGAAAGCAGTCAGTCTTATTCCCCAGTGAAAACAGATAAACATAATACTCTAAGCATTTAAAAATTACAATGAAATCAGTTTTCTTTCTACCCTTAAATCAAGACTTCACATTGGATTTTAACATGGTAAAATTTTGGACTAAACCTTATCAAACTTTTAAAACTGGTGTTACAGTCAGATAGACAACCAGAAATATTGTTTGCAATTGAAGAGCAAGTGCACATTTTCCCCTTTTCATCTAAATCCCTGAACGAGATAGCATTAACCTAGCATAAACAACTTCAAAAGGATAGGGTTTAGAATTTGTCTGCTTGTTTTGTTTTAATAACCATTTCTAGTAACTGTAAACCATTGTTGAAACACTTTTTGATTTAAATATGTCTCAGTAATGAAACGATAGCTAAAATAGCTGTCTGAAACTTCAGCTTCTTACTTTATACAGATTAGACAACTGCTTTTATTTCCGTGTCTCTTATCTAGCCTACGATTAACACCTTAATCAAGCATAGAACAAATGGGAAATTGGACACAGACCTCTGAACACATAGTTTTATTTATGTTTAATAGCTGAATGGACAGCTACATATGCTTCAGAGCTCAAACTATGACTTTAAAGTACCATCTACACAGCTATTCTTAAGAGTGCTAGTGTGAGCCCTGATCCATTGATCTGGGCTGGGAGGCTTGCTGCTGCAGGCTGGGTAGACATACCCTTAGACTTTTAGGTTTCCAAAACAAAATAAGCTCTCCGTTGCATTAGGGAGAAAAACAAATCAGAGATTCAACCAACCTAGAATATTAAACAAATGAAACTTCCAAGGGCAGTGCAGACATACCCTTAAAGGACTTCCGAAAAGTAGGCAAACGTTACCAGGAAAAACACAAAATATGCATTGGCCATTTAACTAAATAAAATAACTGAAGCTCAACCAATGTCTCCATGTCTAAATTACAGTCCTACTGAGTAGACTAATTTTGACTCAGCAGTGGTTTATCCAACAACATGTAATCTCAAGTGCTGACTGCAAGCATGATGACTGCATTCCAATAATTCAGAATTTGAACTAACCAGAATTACAAGGAAAGCTTTTCTGCTTTGAGACTTAGTTTACCTTGATTAGCATAGAAATGTGCTGCACATTTTTCAAACAAGTACAATCATTTTCACTGTTTACTAGGCTAACGGCATTTTGGGCTGTATAAGTAGGAGCACTGCCAGCAGATCGAGGGACATGATCATTCCCCTCTATTTGGCATTGGTGAGGCCTCATCTGGGTACTGTGTCCAGTTTTGGGCCCCACACTACAAGAAGGATGTGGAAAAATTGGAAAGAGTCCAGTGGAGGGCAACAAAAATGATTAGGGGGCTGGAGCACATGATTTATGAGGAGAGGCTGAGGGAACTGGGATTATTTAGTCTGCAGAAAAGAAGAAAGAGTGGGAGATTTGACAGCTGCTTTCAACTACCTGAAAGGGGGTTCCAAAGAGGATGGATCTAGACTGTTCTCAGTGGTAGCTCATGACAGAACAAGGAGTAATGGTCTCAGGTTGCAGTGGGGGAGGTTTAGGTTGGATATTAGGAAAAACTTTTTCACTAGGAGGGTGGTGATGCACTGCAATTGGTTACCTAGGGAGGTGGTGGAATCTCCTTCCTTAGAGGTTTTTAATGTCAGGCTTGACAAAGCCCCGGCTGGGATGATTTAGTTGGGGATTGGTCCTGCTTTGAGCAGGAGGTTGGACTAGATGACCTCCTGAGGTCCCTTCCAACCCTGATATTCTATGATTCTTCAAAATAAACTCAAAATGCCATACACCTCTGCCAAAGTCCAAAACTACTGATTAGCTTTGAATATCTAAATTATGGCTTGCACCTTCTCTCTCATGAGAGATCATGAATTATATGTCATGGTATTTTTGTTTCATCACCCACTGCTCCCAGTTTCAGCAACAGCATCAAAAGTGGAGATTGGGAACACCACATATGACATTTCTATCATTTCAGACACCTGATGAGTATCCAAGAGAGCTGGGTAGATCGGAGAAATGTCTTTTTCCCCGCCCCTCTCCATCATCACAAACATCACTGTTTTTGCCCTCCCTGTCTGTCTCTAGGAGTCAACTTCCCCATAATCAGTTTATCATTTTTGCAGCTGAAGTCAAATTTACCTTGGCATATCTACTCACTAACATAATAAATTTTAAAAAAACTGCCAGCAAGGTGATGAAATATTAGAGGCGTCAATTATTTACACAATATTTTGCTCTGCCTGGCAAAGAAGGCTTTGAGACAAACAAATAAGAAAGGAAGAATGCCCCCAGTACATATTAAAGGGTGGGGCCCTTTGTTTTAACAGAGAAGAGGAATTACCCTTTTAATTGCAAGTGTGGCTGGGCTGGTAGGAAAGTGGTCATCGCCCCTTTAAGACCCCCTCCCCCAAAGGTTTTCCTACTCCATATAGGAAGCAAGGAAAGGCAGACGAAGTCAGCATGGTGACTTGCCCTCACTCCCCCCCCCCCCCCAGTTGGGGGGGGGGGGGGGTATTTATACTGAGAGCTGTGCCAGAAAAGCCCCCTTTTATCTGGACCAGGCAACCTTGTGGTGGATGTCCAGTGCAGGTACTCCACAGAGAATGGATATGTTGATCTCATAAAATGGATTGGTAAAGAATTTTAAAAAGAGCAGAGAAAGGGGATCTGGGGTTCCTACAACTGGTATGGTGGGTGGGTGGTGGTGGGGTCAACCCCCTTCGTTATAGCCTTCCCCTGCACAACCCTCATATGAGGGGGGGTGGCTGGGTCCCAACAGTGGATTGGCTGGGACCAACATGGGTAAGGGGACAGTCCCCGAGTATATGGCAAGGGTTATGGAATTACTTGCCCTGTACTAGTCTATCTGCCACATACTCCCAGATATTTAACAATAAAGCTACAGCCTAATTAAACCACATCCAGTGCCTCCTGTCCTCCTTCTGGCATAGCCAGACAAACACACAATCTCAGCAGTTGGTTCTGACCTGGGAGGTGCAGCTAGTTCTACTAGTGTGCTGATTTTACATGTCAAGTTAACCAACAGCTCTTTGCACCCTTTCACCAATTAGAAGACAGGATTAGCTTTATTTTAAAGGCTCAATTGTAGTGGGCAGGGGACAGAAGGGTGGGGGAAGAACAGTTTATGTCAACAATTCTTAAAAACTTTTCTTTTTTTAAAAAAAAGACAGTAAGATTTTCCTGTTTCCAAAGTAAAACAAAAACAAACCTTTCTAAAGAAAACTTACCTCTGTAATAGAAGAGGCACAGATCAGAAAGCACAAACCATCGTTTCTTCCACAGCTTCATACCAGTACTATCCTACATTAAATCAAAATGTTCAAGTAAGCATTTGTCAGACTAACAATTAATGCCTCATACTGAAAAACAGATCCCCTGGTTTGCAGTGATTTTATGCCATCCATTGATTTTCTTGTTTAAGAGCATGTTTTATGCACATTTGATTTCTTAACACAGCCCTCACTTTAAATACCAAGCTGATTAGCAGAAAGCACACAGCTGATCTGATTTAAGATTAAATGAAATACAAGTCCATTATTTTAGGAACCTAGAGACAACAATGGGAAGAAGGAAATAAACATTATGCTTTTTTAGAGGAACTGTGTGAGCCAATATTTAAAAAGCTATCCTTATCCTTTGTTGTCTTTCATATCAAGTGTGTGCCAAACTCCCTGCTCCACCAGTATTCATACACCTAAAGCAAATTTCTCTCCAACATAAAAAAAATTATTTCTAAACCAATTTTATTTGCTTTTATGTATGTAACCAATTTGCAATACATTTCTCAGAATGAAGGACTGCCACCACTACTGCAATGTAAGTAAGATTAAGCTTTGCAATGTGCACATCCTGGTAAAATAAGATTTAATAAATATGTTAATCTACTCCAAAAAGAAAGGTATGTGTGAATTTTAAAAGTCTTCTTGTACTGAATGGGGTTTAAAGTGATATTCAAGGATGGCACTATAGTAAAACCCTAAGCTTTATATACACTCAAATAAGGAGAGAGTATGTTATAAAAAAATTAAGAGTCATCAAATTTTGGGGCTTCTCTTTTCAAGCTTTGCTCCCTAGGTAAAAAACAAATATTACCCAGAGTGTAAAACCTACTTTTTCTGAATAATTTTATCTATACTTAGCAAACCCTCTGCCACTGAAAGTTTTCATAATTAGAATATCTGGCACTTTATGGAAACTTGCATCAGAGGATCTCAAAACGCTTTACAAAACATTAATGAATTTAGTCTCAACAATGTCTCCGGTTTTCCTATTTCACAGATCAGGAAACAAGAACATAAAGGTCAAATGACTTGCCCTACCAAGGTCATACACTACCTCAGCAGTGGAACTGGGACTAGAAAGCAGGGAACTTGACTCCCAGGACTGTGCTTTAGCCACAAGAGCATTAATTTTAAAGACTTGAAATGCTTCTAAAAGCTTTTTTTGAATCTAAAGCATTCTTTTAACCTGTGAAAGACTATTTAAGAGGTTGTTTAATTGAACCATCCAACACAACAGACATTCTCTTACTCAAGGACCTCAACTGATATCTACAGGGATCAAGAAGATTCCCCAAATCACGCCCATAACTGCACCACTACTCAAATATTATGGATTTTATTTTTTGCTTTCCTTTGAATCATGAGGCCAAGATGCAGAAGAGTTGAGTTGATGGTTCCGGTATGGCAAATCCTCCAGTAAAGTAAATACATTTGTATATGGTGTATGTGCAAGCTATTTGTTTTCTTTTTGTTGAGTGTCATTACACAGCAATTGGACAGTGTTTTCATTAAATGAGAAAATTAAGAATTGGTTCTAGACTCAGATTTGGTAGAAAGAATATAGAACGGGGTGGGCAAACTACGGCCCGCAGGCCGCATCCACCCCATGAGCAGTTTTAAGCTGGCCCATGCACCAGCGACTCCGCCCCGCTTAGGCACTCCGGCTAAGGCGCTGGGTCGGAGCTGCACCAGGGGCTTGGCCCCGCTCCGGCCAGGGCACTGGGTCGGGTCCACACCAGCGGCTCCGTCCCCCTCTGGCATTCTGGCCGGGGCCACACCACGCGGCTCGCTCCGGCCGGGGCACTGTGTCAGGGGCTGCATCAGTGGCTTGGCCCCGCTCCGGCCAAGGCGCTGGGTCGGGGCCGCACCATACGGCTCCCGGAAGCGGCATGGCCCCGCTCCAGCTCCTACATGCTCCAATGGGACTGCAGGGGCGGTGCCTATGGATGCAGCAGCGAGCAGAACCGCCTGGCTGCGCCTCCACGTAGGAGGCGGAGAAGGGACATGCCACTGCTTCTGGGAGCTGCTTGAGGTAAGCGCCCCTCGGAGCCTGCATCCCCCTGAGCCTCTACCCACGTCCCAATCCCCTGCTCCAGCCCTGATCCCCCTCCCACTCTCCAAACCCCTCGATCCCAGCCCAGAGCACCCTCCGACATCCCAAACTCCTCATCCCCAGCCCCATCCCAGAGCTTGCACCCCAACCCCAATTTTGTGAGCATTCATGGCCTGCCACAAAATTTCTATTCTGCGATGTGGCCCTTGGGCCAAAAAGTTTGCCCAACCCTGATACAGAATGATGTTGTGTGTAATGACCTTACACATCCTGAGACCAAATTACTGTTCTCTACAATTAAATATAGTGGGAATATTATTACTAGATAACTTATTAGAGAAAGAAAGCTGTATGTACTTTAACTGTAGCTCTCTGAAGGACATATCATATCCAGATAACGCTCTTACATCAGCTGACTTGTGTCACTGTCATTGTAAATACTTACACAGCACAGTAAGTTACAGCATTCCCTTCCTATCTGAAACCACCATTCAAATTTTAAGAGAATAATTGAGTCTGTACGCCCGCTCCAGCCGAGTTTACCTGAAAATCTATCTGCTGTAGTCTTTTCATTAGTGAAACAAGATAGGAATTACATTCTAAAAGGGGTTTGAATATTAGTATATAGCAATAAGAATACAACCTTTACAAAAATAGCATAGTTCTCTACCTTAATTTACTCCTTCTCCCATAGTAAGTCTTTCGTTCTTGAATATTTCAGCACTACCATGATATACTAACCGGACAAGATATTATATATCCCTTAAGAAATGAGTAATATGTAAGAGGAACTTCTCCCCTCCCCCTGAGCATTCCAATAAAGAAAGTATCAAGTTGTTTTAGCAACAGAAGTATATCTTCCTATAAAGACACAGCTCAGGATAAAAAGGGAGAGGTTACACACCAGTACAATAACTTGAGTCCTTCAAAATGTTCTGCCTCTGTGGATGCTTCACTGTAAGATATATGCATGTTCGTGTACTCTCAACTGGAGATTGTGAAAGGCCACAATCTCAGAGGTGTGCCTTGTGCTCCCACGTAAGGTCATATAGGGAGAGGAGGACCCACCACCAATCCAATTCCTTCTTAACCACGAAGCCTGGAAGACTCCACAGCAGAAGAAAAGGTGAACAGGAGGTGGGGCATCCATAGGGGACAAAAGATCTCAAGTTACTGTACAGGTAAGTAACTGGTTCTTCAAATATATATATCTATGGATGCTTCACTGTAGCAGATTCCCAATCAGTCTCTCATCACTGGGCCCTAGTGGAGTCAGCTGTCACTCTGTGAGGGGGATGTACCCCAGCAGCTTCTCAGAAGGTCAAGATACAACCCAAAACCACTTCAGTAGTTGAGTGGAAACTAGCTGTCCCTTCATCCTTTTGGCAAAGGATACAGAGTCTGGGAGAAGCCTGAAGTCTTAGTTCTGCCAAGGTAGAAAGCCAAGGCACTTCTGACATCTAATGTATGGAGACTAATTTCCTCCCTCGGGGTATGGAACTTAGGATATAATAAATGGATCTCTTGGTTGATGTGAGATTCCAATGATACTTTATGGATGAATTGAAGATGGAGGCATAGCATGACCCTGTCATAGTAGGAAGTAGCTTACTATTGTTCTGACATGAGTGCCCCAAGTTCTCCTAGCCATCACCTCAGCCAGAAGGATATCAGAAATGAAGCCTCAAGGGAGACGTGAGAAGGACCAGGTAGCCTTCGGCTCAAATGGGGAGCTGCTCAAGACACTGAGGACCAGATTAAGGTTCCATGGAGAAGCGTGGTTTCGGACAAGAGGGAATAACTTGTATAAATCCTTAGGGAATCTGGTGGTGGTTCGATAGGCAAAGAGTGAAACCCCTTCTATAGGTAAGTGGAAGGCCATAAAGGTGGCCAGGTGTACTCTAACTCAGCTCACTGAAAGACCTCATGTCTAAGTCCAATAGGCCATGTAGAATCCCTAGAGTGGAGCTTCTGATCCCTAGAGCGGAGAGGATTGCAGAGTGGTGAAAACACCAGGAATGGAAGCATTTCCATTTTGGCAGTAAGTCTTACGTGTAGCAGGTTTCTTGATAGACAGAAGGACTGACTGAACATTGGCTGAGCTGTGAACTCTGTGCCCGAGAACCATCTAGGAGCCAAGTTGTCAGGTCCAGAGACTAGGAGGTTGGGATAGGTCAGGGTACCTGAGCTTTATGACAGGAGATCTTTCCTGAGGGTAAGGCGGAGAGGCACTGCCAGAAAACAAAGTACCACACTTGCCTCAGCCACAATGGTAGCCCTCACCCTCTCTTATCTCAATCTGAAGCAAAGTCTTGATGATTAGAGGAACGGGCAGGTAAGCATAGAGCAGGAAGTGGTGTCAAGATTCTAGTGAGGAATCTTCCAAGGAATTGTGGCCATATACTCTTCTGGAGCAGAAGAGATGACATTTTACATTGCTTGAAACTGTGAAGAAGTCTACCTTGACGAGGCCTCAGATCTGGCAGATGCTGTGGAAAATGGAGCCACCGAGCTTCCCATGCGTGGTCCCGATGGCCATCCCTGTTCTGAAGGCCTGGCTGGTAAATCATGGAGATTTCTGTGTGATGTAAAAAGTATCAGTCCCACAGCCTTAGCAATTCTGTGCTTAAGGACTGGGATCTTGTTCCCACTTGTCAGTTTTTGTACTATACAGCTACAAACTACACTGTTGTCTCACATTACCCTTAGAGTGTGCCCCTCGGTATCACAGAGGAAGTGCTAACACACAGACTGCCCTTAGTTCCAGGATGTTAATGTGAAGCAATGTCTCTTGTGAGGACCATTGTCTTGTGCTGTGGCACCTCAGATGCGCTCCCCGCCAAATCAGGAAAGAAGTGTCCATAATGAGCTGTTTCTGAAGTGGTGGATGTGAAAATGGAGTTCCCATAAAGATCTTTAGTGGGACTTTCCACCACCCGAAAGAGTCTACTACTTACATAGGCATGGTGATTTGTTTGGAAAGACTGTCTGTTTAGGGTGTACCTAGTCCTTAGCCATGCCTGAAGACAACTGAAGTGCAATCTTGCATGCCGTGTAATGAACAAGGAGACCAAAATGTAGCCCAGCAGTTGCAGGCAGATTTTTGCAGTTATTGGGGACTATGCTGTAAAGGTCAGTCTGGACATAGTGAAGTATCTGTCATTGGGAAGGTAAGCCCAAGTGGTTAGGGAGTTTGGCATAGACCCGATTAAGTCTATTGCTGGAATGGTATTAAACTTTTTTTATATTAACACAGAGGCCCAGAGACTGATATAGGGTTATAGATGGTTGCTAATTGAGCCTCTTGGGAAGAGTGGCCTCTGAGGCGCCAGTTGTACAAATATGGAAAGGTGTAACCTATTTATCATTGTGGCCCACAATGTGTTACAAGGGCTTTAGGTTGAGAACCATAGCACCCCCACCACCAACCCCTCCACAGTCCCCTATGCCCAGCACCTCCTGCCCAGAGACCCCTCCACGGAATGGGGCCACGAGCGGCACCCTGGGCACGGGGCTGGACCCTGCCGTGTGGGACCATGCAGCCTAAAACCTGGGGGTGCTGCAGCACCCATACACCCCTAGCTCCCAGAACCCCGACACCCCTCACTGCCCAGAGTGCCTCCACAGCCCAGTGGGGGGTGGGAGAGCAGGGCAGAGATAGCTCAGTGGTTTGAGCATTGGCCTGCTAAACCCAGGGTTGTGAGTTCAATCCTTGAGGAGGCCACTTAGGGATGTGGGGCAAAATCAGTACTTGGTCCTGCTAGTGAAGACAGGGGGCTGGACTCGATGACCTTTCAAGGTCCCTTCCAGTTCTAGGAGATAGGATATCTCCATTAAAAAAAAACCCGCCCAGAGACCCACTCTCCTGTACCCTGTGGCACTCACCAGCCCCGTGCTGCCAGGAGCACTCCAGCAGGCTGCCAGATGCTGTCTCCCCCTCAGCCAGCCCTGCCCCCTTGCAGACCAGAGCAGCAAATTTTTAATTTTTTTTTAGCACACAACTAGGCTACAGCTGTGTGCTAATTGGGTCGCATGTGGGCCACAGGTTGAGAACCGCTGATCTAGCCTCTCTCTTTGCAAGATCTGCCTTTAAACTCATGTGGACATGAGTTTTTCTGAGACACTCAAAATAGCTTGCCTGTAACTGTGGAAGAAAGACCTGGGGCAGGTCTGGCCGGGCTTGAACCCAAGGGTCTTAGGCATAAAACGGAGAAGTGCCATATACCACAATAGGGACGGCAAGAAGTTGGGGGTCAGGGGCTCAGGAACCCTCTGAGCACAAGTTGTGCTACCACTAAGAAGAAAATAACTAGGCAAAATGCAAACTAACTACATAAACAAAAACAACAAAGAAAGAAAGAAAAGGCAGGAAGTAGATGAAAGCAGCAGATACCGCAATTATTCTGTCTCAAGCCACAGGAACTGAGAAGGAACTGGAGTGGCAGTGGGCCCACGCCTCTTTATATGTCCTGGCCTGAGAGCACGAGGCACTGCTCTCACAGGTGCGGCCCTATGGACGCTGCTTTTTGCAACCTCCAGTTGAGAGGGCGCAAGTGAGCACACATCCTGTGGTGGAAATATACTCAAAGGAGTGAATATTATGGAGAGGAATGTGAGGGAAGGAAAATCATGCATTATGGTGTTTGATGAATTTCACTACCATGAGGGGTAAATACATAACAAGATGGTTCAAAGAACAGTGCATCCAGATGTAGTCAGTCTATGTGGTAATCTCTCATTTCAGAAATTGAATCTACTTCCCTCATATTCCTCTCCATAATACTCACTCCTTTTCAGTATATAAGGATGTGCGCTCACTTGTGCCCTCTCAACCGGAGGTTGCAAAAATCAGCGTCCGTAGGGCCGCACCTGTGAGATCAGTGCCTCGTGCTCTCAGGCCAGGATATATAAGGAGGCGCGGACTCACTGCCTTCCCCCTTCTGTGCTCCCTTGGTCATATTTTCAGGGTAGACCTGAGGGTCGGCCTAAGGGGTGATCCTCCACCAAACAAAAGGAAACATTCTCAAACAAAAACCCAGGGAGATGCCCAAGCGAGGGGGGCAGCGAAAGGTAAGGTGTCATCCAGCTGGTTGCCCTGGGGAGTCAGTCCTTCCCCTAGCAGGCACTCAGGTTTGGCTGTTTCCCCTATGGCAGTGTTCCCCAATCTTGTTTAGGGAAAGCACCTGGTGTGCCAGGCCGGTTTGTTTACCTGCCGCGTCCGCAGGTCCGGCCAATCGCGGCTCTCACTGGCCGCGGTTCACCACTCCAGGCCGATGGGAGCTGCTGGAAGCGGCGCGGGCCGAGGGACGTACTGGCCACCGCTTAAACAAACCGGCCTGGCCCACCAGGTGCTTTCCCTAAACAAGGGTCTTCCCAAGTTTGGGAAACACTGCCTTATGGGAAGGAGCACAGCCTCTCACCCTGGAACAGCCTATTTTCCTGCTGCCACTAGCCTGGCAGCAGCTTGTCTCTCGCTCCTCTTTTGCTCTCCCGAAAGGAGTGTTTTTTAAAGGCTTCAGGCAGCCCTTAATTGGATTCAGGTGTCCTTAATTGATCTGAGGTAACCCCATCTCAGCTTGTAGGAAAAAGGGCCTTCAACATTCTAGGGCTAATATATTGGCCTTCCAGGACCCTCTTGCAGCCATCCAGCCTGACTTTGTCACAAATTATAGGCATGCCAATGTGCACAGAAGGCCTCAAGGCTTTCTTTATGAAAATCAAACCCTACCTTTGCACACAATATGTATGTTTGCATCCCTATATACATCCCTCCTTTTCAAACAGAGCTTCCAGTATCTTGATAGATTAACAGAAACTAGAGTTAGAAAATACCTATTAGGTCATCTAGTTTATCATCCTGCTGATATAGATTTGCTCCTTACATAACATTTTTTAATAATCACTGTTTGCATTTGTGTCTCTCAAGTTATTAGGTGTCCACTTCCTGGAGTGCGAACCCACGATGACTTGTGGCCCAAATGCGAAGACCTTTGATGACAGTGACACCTCTGAAGGAAACATTTGCAATTTAGCAGCACATAGCCCAAAATGTGAAGTTACAGAGCATCAAAGGAAGACGTCTGCCATCCAAAAAAGTCATCACTATACTGATGATTCTGATTACAAGCTATCTTAAGCAGCGCTGCTTAGCACTCATTTTTCTTAGGGAGGAGCGGATTCTAAAAGAATACTTCTTAAAAAATGTAACTATCTTGACAGCCAAGAGCAAACAATCACAGCAACAGACACTGGCAAAGACATTCAGACCTCTAAAATAACTTTACTAGTATTAAGATACATTCAGTGTCTTGAATTTAAAATTGTCTAAATCTTCAGACAATGATCAAAAATGTTTGTGTAAAACAATCTAATGATAGAAATGTTATTGATCAAGAGTTTTTTGCCTCAGGTCCACACACTCATGAGAAGTCCTTCTATATCACAGCACAAAACTGTCCATTATCCAGAATAGGACAAAGAGTTGTCTGATGAATGAAAAGCAATGAACTTTTGTTATACAAAGGGATATTATATGTAGATCTAAAAAAAGGACAATTTTAAATATTGCTTGTAAAATGATGGTACTAAACAAGATCCACAGGCTTTGCATCGTGCTAATGTAACCCATATGCTTTATACTGCAGTATATAACTTCGTTCCTCCACATAAGTGGGAGAGAAACAGTGGGGAGGAGACATGGATCTTAGCTGGATACTCTCTCTCAGCACATGTGCAGACAGCAGGGCAGGGCAACTCAGTTAAAGACCCAGAAACTTCCAGAATAAGGTGGTAGTTACCAGACATGTTTAGTAGATGTTCTGGGCTGTATATAAAGTTTTCATTGTGGACAACCCATCTGGCAGGTTACACCCTAGTCACGTTCTGAGAGCTGTGCCAAACAGAGAGCAAAAGAGAGTAGGGATTTTAATAAAGGAGTTAAGAACAACCCTGTGGACTCAACAGCTGATCGATGCAGAACCAAGAATTGTGTCTGCTGTGAGGCCTAGGTCCCAATACCTCTATCTTTGGATACAAGTGAGAACAACTTCAGCTTTACTGGCTAAGGAAGCCCTCCATTAGGATAACATTTGGTCCACCACAATATGTTTTATGGACCTAGAGGGACAGGTGGGAGAAGTATGTGTCACCTCTAGCAGCTACAGAGCCTGTAGAACATATACTTAGCTATCAGCTAAGTGCTTTAAACTGGGATTCTGTTTCAGAAAGAGAATGAGGCACTACTTAGTGAGGTGACGGTTTGTGAATTCTTGCCTGATTTAGCTGTGCTTATAGGGAGAAGACTGTGCTCTAGAGCGATCAAGGAAATGGATATTTTATATGTGATCCCAATCCCTGTAACACTTTGGATACAGACTTCTGTTTCACCAGCAACTGAGAGGACCAGTCAGCTATTAACACAACAGCTGGAATGATGCTAGCTGTGGAGATCCCCAGACTGTTTGTTTGTGTAGTGGGTTCTGAAGTGTTTGACAGGACTGAGATGCTGACATTTCTCAAGCTCTGAAGATTCAGATTTCAAGGCCAAAAAGGACCATTGTGATAATCTCATCCGATATCCTGTGTAACAAAGGCCATAGAACTTCCTAAAATAATTCCTAGAGAACATCTTTTAGAAAAAAAAATCCAATCTTGATTTAAAATTTATCAGAATCCCCCATGGGTAAATTATTCCAATGGTTAATTACTCATTGTTAAAAAAATTGCATCTTACAGGTAACAAGCACTACATACTATGGTTACACTATAAAGATGAGAGAGAAAATCAGAGAGGAATATGTTTTGATGTGTGCAATGAAGTCAGAAAATGTTATATTTAAACCTTATATTTGAATGTTTGTAACAAACAAAAGGGGAAATCTATGTAAGGAACACTAACAGATTTATTGTCTAACAACATTTGTTTAGAAGTTATTCATAGTATTTACAATATTTTATACTATTTACAGTGTGTTGTGTCCATTAAATGTTTTACTAACACAACATATGGTGTACTCTTCGAAATTGACTGGGAACTATTAACATCCACTTGTCAGGGTTTTACATACAATAGCCCCAAGGTTTAACTCTGTGTATTGATTTTTGAGAAGTCATGAAAAGACAGAACTGTCGTCTTGCCTGGAGCTAAGCTGAGGTGCAAGAAGAAGGGCTTGAGCTCTACTGCCCCCCGTTACACTAGTTAGAGAAATACATCATTTATGTCAGTGGGTTAAAGTGCAGCAGAAAAAGATGTTTTTCCCCTGCCATCCTTCCTAATTCAAACTGGAATTTGAAAATCCAAATGGCTTTTTTTCCTTCTTGCCCACCACTAACCGTAAGAATTCTGCTGGCCAAATTATGCTGCTGCTACCTGTACAAAATTGTTGTATTTATGGATTTAAATTAGGATAACTAACCATCTCATTTATTAGAATTCATTAAACAATTTGGTTCATGGTGCAAATAAGAAGTATTTTCTTACAAATAATTTTTATTTTGTAGTATAGAACGTATCCGTTGGTTTGAACATTTTGTATAGGAGTTGCGCTATTCATTCCACCACGTTTTTTTTCAGTCCAATATTTTTTTATTCAAACTAATATGTTAACTGGACATAAATTAAGAAGTGAAATTACAACAGAAATTCAAAAGCAGCTTCTTTTCAAGCCATAAAGTAACCAAAGAGGAAGCCCACATAACCCAACCTCATGGTCTTTTAACTGGCAATGGCTGGATAAAACCATGGGCCAGGAGAAGAATCTAAATATGGGGGAGGAAACCCACTGCCACCCCCAAGTGAATATCAGCCAGTGCTTAATGTAGTTAAATGATCAATGTTTTTAATTATCTACCTAAAAAAAGGTTGAGAAAAAGCTATTTTAGGTCATCTGTTTGCATTATAGTTAACTGGACTATGCCTGGCAATTGTGGGTCCAATACATACATACATGCCCCCTCCCCCTGCCTCTATTTTAACCTAAAACAACCAATTTGTTTTCCAGTAGCACCCACAACATGCTAGAAAAAGAAGTGTTCTTGCCCTAAGATCTAATAGTCCTGAACTGTTGATTGCAAGAAAGTACAACCAGTTAGAGAGAGATTTTCAAAAGTAAAAAAGGAAGGTAAGCCATTGACTTTCAATGGGAGTTGGGTGCCTAATTGCTATTTATACTTTTAAAAATCTTTCCCTTAATGTACATTAGTGACAAAAAAAAAATCTCATTTCAAACAAACACACTCCCAGTATTTGAACATATAACCAATGTTCAAGGCAAAAAATATCCCCCAGTAGCCATCCCAGAATAATAAATAGCAAAACATTTGGCCACTCATTCTTGTCCCCTCTTCCCAGTTATGATTTATTAACTTAGTCTTCCATCCCCAATATGTATTTTCCAGACAGCCATCCCCCAAATCCTTCAGATATAACAAGTCCCTGAATTTATAACATTGTACCTTTCTCCTCTTATGCTTCTCAAAGGAATACAACAAGTAAACCGCTATTCTGTACTTCCTGGCTGCCTTTATTTATTTTTCATTGTGTATTTTATTCGGTAGGTGATAAGAGTTAATAAAAGGCAACACACATGCACCAGAAGAGATTGTCATCTTCACTCCAATGTTTCTAGCATTAGGTTTCACATAAACTACTGTCCTGCATACAATAATAAACAAGGAAAAATATGAATACCTGCTTGTAAAGCCACCCCCGTCTGATCACCGGTGCATTAGGATTCCTCTTTATTGAGTTTGATCTCTTTCCAAAATTATGAACCTTCTTTGAAGACCGTGACGTCTAAATGGAATGAACATGTTAGAAAATGCACCATCAGTGTCTGTTAACTCTAGGAAATTGTCATACATTTCTTTCCTCAGATTTTTGTTCTCTACCCATGTTTCCCCTTGAGAATTGCAGGATATTGCTTTGTTCCTTTTTAGACAAATAAGTATGGTAATTGCCATGCTGTTTCTGCTGGCTCCAGAATTTCTCTAAATTTTCTGCAGTGAAAAAGAGAAATCCCAGAGCATTACAGGATCAAAACATTTTAAATACAGATTTAATATAATTTTTTAAAAACAAAAATATATCTGACTTTATGCTAAGACAGGGCTTGAAGAACACTTACAAGACAATACAAGAACTAGTAAGAGAACTAAAACTATGATAGATGGCAGTAATAATGAAAAAGGTGCTCCAGAGAAACACCTTGGTGAGAAAAGCCCAGCTTTCTTCTGTTCCCAGCACAATCCCAATACCTGGGAAAGAGGTCAGATTGCTACAAGGGTGCAATCTCTGGCTTCTGATTGAGCCTTTCATATCTTCCTCTGGTGAATTAGCTTTTATTCTGTCTGTTCTCCCCTCACAATCTTCCCATTCACTTTCTCTTGACTGCTACAAAAGGAAGAATATCTTCACTACTCTACTTGCTCCAACAGCTGTTTTGGTTCTTCTTCCCCTGTAACTCCAGCATCCAGCTCTCATGCTGCTTATAGCTTTTTTTCAAGCTGCTACAGAATGAAATTAAAGGGATTCTTGACAGTTTAGGAGAGCGGCTGTGAAACTAACAAGAGTCCTTTTTTTTCCACTCTTCTTCTGCCTCATAAAGCAATAAGCAGCAGCAGAGACACTGGAGGGATTCACCGTGTCTTGAATACTGCTCTGCATTGATTTACATTTAGTTTTTATTTGGAAAGTTACTGTTGCAAACAAAGGATGGAAACCTATTTTTTAATATTAAAAGCTTAAATTCCATAGAAATGAATGGCTTAGAGGCTGATGCATTGACAAGGATAGTTTCCCTTTCATCAAGAGCAGGGGACTAGGAAACAAGAATCCTAGGTTCTGTTCCTGGCTCTGCTACAGACTTACTGCTTGACTTTGGACAAGTCATGTAATTTCTGCCCTCAGTTTAATCCAACACCGATGAGATATCCACCCTGATGGAATTGGCATCGTTTGCACTACAAAAAGTAATTTTTACTCTGTTGACATTCACACCTTCTTGTCATCTGTTGGGAATGGGACACATCCACCGTGATTGAATCACTGACCCCACACTTGGTAAGGTAACTCCCATCTTTTCCTGTGCTGTATATTTATGCCTGCCTACTGTAATTTTCACTCCATACATCTGAAGTGGGTCATAGCCCACGAAAGCTTACGCTGTAATAAATGTGTTAGTCTTTAAGGTGCCACAAGACTCCTCGTTGTTTTTGCTGAAACACGGCTACCCTCTGGTACCTCAAAGGGGACTTAAGGCCTTAACTGATGTTTGTTAAGATACTCCGATGAAAAGTCCTTACAAATGTGAAAAATACTATTATTGCTTCTCGTATCTACAAACTTGTGTTCCAAAAAATATTGCCTGGATATGGGGTTGCTTTGTGGAGGTGCTTTCTAAATTTGGATTTAGACACTGAGCTGTGGTCTACAAAGCCTCTAATTTAGAGAAATAATTCCACAAGTTATGAGGGAATGACAAATTTGAAAAGTGTACAAAGACGTGATACAGCCAACACAAATGCTGAACATGGACAATTATGCTCTCAGATAAACAACTGGCTATCTTAGTAACCCATGCATAGGACAGCTCTTTGATGGCATAAATTAAGCAGTGGGAGCATGGTCACCATTTAGATGTTATAAAACAACAACAGAGCATAGAGGTGTATCTCAGATTAGGAAACAATACAATAATAGATAAATAAGATTTCAGTGGGAATTGATTTTCAGATGAACAAACATTTTAGTGTGCCCATGTTGAATTTCGACTCTGCGTGTAACGGAGTATTTTCCATATATGTAGCAGACAATATTAAGACCCTAGCACTGGCAACACAGGAGATGAGGAAGACAAAGACTAAGATTTTTAATTTTTAATACAAAATTCAAAAGGAAGACTATATCATATTTTTCGGAAATTCTGATTTGTTTGTATTCTCTTGGAAGCATGCTAATATATTTCTCTACTAAGTTTGCAAAGCATAGATTATTAAAAATTTTGTAGTGTCAGAGTGTACTTTTATTGAACAGCCTTGTTGAAATGAACAGGACATTTAGATTAGGTTTCAAAGGGACTTTTCATAATATAGTAGCACATGTAACACTGCATAATATATTTTACCTTAATAATAATATGCAGCTTTTGTGAACAATATTTTCTGTGAACGGCAGCATAAGGTCTTAAAATAAAAAGAGGTTTACAATTCAAAATCTTTATTAAGGGGTTGACTTAAGCTCACAAGATGAAAAGCAAGGGTGAAGAGGCTGTTTTATGTTTATTTGGAAGTAAGGCAGCTGAACAAAATTTGGTTTAGGGAAAAAAGCTTAAGCAATTTAAAATACACACACAATTCAAAACAAAAGTCAAAACTGTTCTAAAGCTCAACATTTTGGTCTGGGAAACTCAGTCCATGTTCAGGAGAAGTCAGCAATTGCTGCTTTATAAGAAGCAGAGGGAAGAATGTGGAAGACAAAACTATTCAGACAGAATAAATTAAAGATCAGGTCTGACAACTATACATTAAGATTCCAAAACTTGGAAGCTGTTGTGACAAATTACATTCAAACTATTATGTTTAGGTTTGTTTTTGTTTTTTTCATAGATTTTCATAATTGTTTTCAAAGACATTTCCCTATCTCCTACTAAAGCTGGGTGCAATTTTTCACCAAAATAAGTTATTTTTGACTAAAAATGCAGTTTTGATCGACCTAAACTACTTGAAAACTTGATACAAGTTTGCCAAATAGTTTGTCCAAAAAAAAAAAAAAAAAAAAAAAAAAAAATTCACGAGACTTAGCTGTCAGTCACAAGACAGCCAGAAAGTGTCTCAACCAGTGGGTAATAGGGTAGTCTCAATCCCTCCTTTTTGAAGCTATTCCATTCTGTATAAAATACTTGATTAATCCCCGGGCGAGCAAGAGTGAGAACGACACTACAGACTTGGAGGGGAGGCGCGGGTGGCTAGGGCATTCGCCTTGGAGACAAGTCCCTGCTCCAATTACTATTTATGAACAGTTTCAACAGGAGAGAGGAAGACTTGCCCAGAATACCCTATAGTCCAATGAATAGGGCATTCTCCTGCAATGTGAGAAACAAGTTAAAATCCCTGCCCCACATCAGGCAAATAGGGGAATTAAACCTGCGTCTCCCATATCATAAGTCAATGCCCTAACCGCTGGTCTAAAGGCTGAAAATGAGGAAGCAACTCAATTACCGCCAGCAACCATTTGTGAATCTAGCCCTTCATCTCCTTTCCTTTTAAAAAAGGATGACTGGAAATGAAAAAAAATGTTTTGTTTGACCTGAAACAAAATATGTCCACTTGTTTTAAATAATTTTTTTGTTTTGTTTTTTTTAATAAAGAGTTGTTGGTTTCTGGTTGAATTTTTTCCCCCAAACAAAAAAACAGCACTACTAATACTCATCAAAACCCTTCAACATTTTCTACCGTGCAATATACAAACAAAATGGTCTTTGCATGTTCTAAGAACCAGTGATGCAATATTCATGCCCACGCTATCATTTGGTATGAAAGGGTGTAAACTCCCCAATGCAAGGCCAACAAATCCCTTTTTGTTTGCAAAATGGTTAATGCATCCAGGTGGTGCTGCCAAAAAACAAATAATAATTTCAACTCCTCTAGCAGATTCAGGTAATTTAAATGCACATCTCCTCTTTGGTTTGGTAACCAAGTACATGCACACTTTCACACAAAGCTCATGGAGCTCAGAAGTGAACCTTTACAGGCTCACACGTTTCACCAGCTGCAAATATCTACTTAGGTTAACAGGGCACTGCTTGAGTTTTCTAATATTAGTTAATAAACAGAACACTAGACACTTGTCAATTATTTTATCTTATAGTGTATAATGAGAATCTCAACTCACACACAATGTGTTCTAAAGATCTCAAGACTGTATTTTAAAACCTTAGAATAGTATAAATATTATAGTCAAGCCAGTGCTTAGTGAAAAAAGTGTGTGGGGGTGGATCACCCATTATTCTGTCCCCTTCATTCGCCCATCAATTTTGCCCCCCCTTCCCAAATCTCTCTGGGGTTCTTCATCCTCCTTCCCCAGGCCTGGGGGGTTTCAGCAGGGTCCCCCCTCTCCCCATTCCCAGGGTGTTAAAGGCAAGGGAGAGGAGCACAGGACCCATCTGGATGCTCAAAGGACGGAGGAGGAGGGAGAGCTGACCTGAGCACCTTGGCTATTTCTGTTCCCTGCTCCTCTCCTGTGTGAATGGTCAGTGTCTGCTCCTGGGGAGAGAGCTCTGCCTGCCTAATGCAGCAACCCTGATTGGATCTTCTCCAGAAGGTAGGCTAGTGGGGGGGGAAGATGCCAATCAGAGGGAATTCTTCTCCCACACCCTCCCCACAAGTAGGACTAAAATGTGTGCCTCTCAGCAAGCCAGCTCCAGTTATAGATATTCCCTGGATCTGCAACCCTTTTTGACCCTGCACGCTTTAAACACTGTGTGAAGCTACTGTATTACTTAAATACTACAATAAAAGCATGTTGTCACCTTGTAGATTAGTTTATCTAAAGAACACAGAAGCAAAACTATTGCTTAAGTATTTTAAAACAAGGCTTGGAAATGTCAGTAACTAATTGGAAGCTTTCCCTTGTGATGCGTGTGGGTTGTGAAGAGGTGCATCTAAGCGATCGATTTCTGCCAAAATTTAATTTTTTGTTTAAAAATAAGTTTCTAATCCTTATGATTGATAAGATAACTTTCCAAATATGAACCAATGCAGTGTTGCCTTCTTAATTCTGTAGGCAGCTCTAGCATCAATGCTGCTTCAGTCTTCCAAGCACTGGCAGGGAAATTGAGAAGATTGGGCAGTACTGCTATTATTCAGAAGTTTGTGGGCAACAATGAACCTAACAAGGACCATGTCAGTTTCCCAACCCAATGTCTGCTAATGTTTGGGAAAGCTATGAAGAACTGCAGAGGTAGACATTGGAGCCACAGAGATCACCATGAGACCAGTACAATTTTGCCTGTGCAAGTACATACCATGTTATTAAGCAATATTCCCTGTATGTGCTATAGGGGTTCAATCATATCATTCACAAAGGCTTTTATAAAGATTTTAATACCATCTGCAGAATAAATGGAGGATAGCAACTTAGAAAGAGAGGCTGGAGGAAGGGTAGAATAATGGAAAAAACCCTCCCACCACTCCACCTTTTAGCAGCCAGGAGGCTATGGAGGGAGAGTGCCAGGCTCTATCCACACCATCTTCAGTAGGTTTTGGTCTAGGATGGGAAGTAAAAAGAGCACCTTTTCCTTTCCAGAAATCAGGAAGTTGGACAGGTGGCTTTGAAGTTAGAACATACTTGAGGCTGACTGGAAAGATGGAGCATTTAACACCACTCTGGTATGAATCTCCACTCTCTCCTTTGTCAGCATTTTATTTTATTTTTGGGTGGAGAGAGGAAGGGAGCAAGAGAAGGAGGCTTGAGTGTCAAATCAAGCCCCTTTCAGTTTGGTCTCACTCAGCTCACCTCATTTTTTGTATCAGCTACTGAACAGTGGCTTTAGACTCTAGTCAGCCTTTTTTGAACAAAACTGCAAACAGAATCTTCTACAAATATTGTTATGTTAATTCTGGATGGTTTTATATTAATAAAAGGAACAGCATTGTACTAACAAGAGCCTTGAAACAGTCCTTTATCTCAACTGAGCTGTTCCCAATATGAAATTCATGATCTCCCCAACTAATTAGATAAACCCATTAGCAATATTCATTAGTCATCCCTGAAAATGGTTGAGTTTACAAACAACTTTAATAAATTGCCACCAATATTTTTGCTTGTCTTAGAAGTAGCCAAATGTAGCTTTTTCTCTCTCTTTCCCTAGTTTATGGAGAACCTAAATAACTACTCTCCCAACTATTTTCTCTTTCTCATGCACTGTAATACTATTTTTAAGACAGACTGTGAGAGACTAGTGTTGGTAAGGCAGCCCCGGCACCTCAAGTCCTCTATTCATAGATAGAGGTAGACATCAAAACTAATCGTACAAATCTCCTCATGGTTGGGCTAAAGTTCCTCAATACTATCACTGAAGGGTCACTTCTAAACACAAGGGAATAACAGTCTTAAATGCATTCAATCCATGGGCCCTCTGAAACTGCCGAAGAGGCTGATTAGTGTCAACTATGGTTTCTATGTTGCAGACACTTGTCTTCTGAGACTGGACTATCAAAAATGGTACAATAATGCAAGCAGGTTTATTTTTGATAACTGTGTTTAAAGTAACTTGAATAGCATTCACATGAACATCGTAAGTAGTTAATTTAGTAATTGAAAAAAGGATAATGGGCACAGCTTTTAGTATAAAAGCAAAAATCTGATTTCTCTAAAAAGTAGCTCAATAAATCCCATTCAACAAAACAGTCAAAGCCTCTAACTTAACAATTTAGACAAATGCCTATAGTTCAATAGCCAATGGCAATCTCCATTTCTTTCCAGTACATTGTCAACGAAATACAATAAGTAGTTTATTTTAATTTTGTCTGCAAAAGCCCTAAACTAATTTCCTGATTGCCTCCCAAATGGAAGTGAACCTATTTCCCCTTCCCTTCATCCACATTTCGCCCCACATAACGAACTCTAACATAGCTCTGTTGTAATAATTTTGCATCAGCATCACTGATGTCGTCAGCACGGTCCTGAGAAAAAGATTATATTGTGCTTTTTTGATGGCTGTCCCTGCAGGGGCTTAGCAACTATTGTAAGGTCATGCTTAACAGTAGCATTTTTTAATAAATCAACACTGCTACTATTTTCTCAGCAACACTGTTAAATTAAGGCATTTTCTAGAATCTGGAAGTCTTCTCAGTAGATAATGGTTTTAATGTAGGTCAAGTTTTTGCCTGACCATTTGACTGTGTCCATTTAAAACAAAAGCTGCTTTAATAGCAGTCTCCAACATGCTCAAAATATCTTATTTTATGGGCAATCGTAAAATGTTTATTTTTTCACAGAGAAAATAAAGAGTGTTTCAATCCAAACTTGTTGAAATTAAAGAAATTGCTCAGTTAACACTAATACTTCAAAGTACATATGTTACAAATCTGATTCATTTGCAGGAGAACCACTTTGCTGGGTACAGTCTTTCAGTGCCTAATTCAACAGGTTTTTTTGTTTGCAACTGAGAATGTAAAAATACTCAAGAAGAAATGTTAACTGTTGACTAGAAGACAGACGGCACTGCTTATCTCATCACTAACCAAGATGTCATCTGGCTAACTTTTCTCTGAAGATAATAAATCTATACTGGCAAAACCCAATGAAAATTTTCAGTTTTGTAGTAAGTGAACTGTCCTTCTACAAAGTGGCCTCTAATTGAAAAACAAAACGAAACTTATAGTTCTATACTGCCTTTTATCCAAGGATCTCTAAAGCTTTTTGCTTCATAACATCTCTGAGAAGCAGGGAAGTATCTCGCAGTTACAGATAGGGAAACTGAGGCACAACGTAGTTAAGTTGATTTATCCAAGATCCCACAAATAAGGCAAGGCCAGGAATAGAATTCAAGCTTCCTCACTTTCAGTCCTGTGCTTTAACCACAAGACCAGACTACAAAACAAGGAAGACTGGTTATGATTTCATGGGCTACTGAGCAATTTTCCTACCTAGCTGCACTGAAATTCTAGTACTGGCAGTTGCTAGTTAAAATGTAACCTTTGCCATATGGTCTGTTGGTCTGTTCCCATAACTGCTTTCAAGGGCTGCAACCAATCCCTTACTAATTGCTATAATTCCATACTCCTACCCAGGCCGGCTCTATGTATTTTGCCGCCTCAAGCATCGCAGTCAGGCAGCTTTTGGCGGCGCACCTGCGGGAGGTCCGCTGGTAACGCGGATTCAGTGGCATGCCTGTGGGAGGTCCGCCTGTCCCACGGCTTCGGTGTACCCACTGCCGAAGCCACAGCACTGGTGGACCTGCCGCCGAAGGCTCCCTGACTGCTGCCCCCACAGCGGCCGGCAGGCCGCCCCTCGCGGCTTGCCGCCCCAGGCACGCACTTGCTGCGCTGGTGCCTGGAGCCGCCCCTGCTCCTGCCATGAGGATGTTTGGTCAAATCTTTCAAAACATAGTGCAATTGTCCACATGCACACTTACCTATATGCCCACTCAAACACACAGTTGCTCATATACAAAAAAAGAAAGGCGTCTAATACCAAAGACAATTTCAGAACGTGAAAGTCATAAGAGCCAAGAAGCCTGTGACAAAAATTACAGCTTTAGTGATAAGTTATTTCAGACACCTCAGCTTCCAAATAAAAACATTCAGGTTATCAAGTGGCCTGAGATATACATATGCTTTGTTTCTTTTTTAAAATGGAATATTAATTACAAAGTTTCCTCTTTAATTATAGGACTCTGTTCGCTATCTTATGGAATAATTGAATAATTTTACATTAATAAACAAACAGATACAGTGACTTACTCTGCCCACAGGGCTCACTGGATGCACAGCATAATCTGATGTCAAATTGTAGTTGGAAGCGTCACTTATTGTGCTTACTGTTCGTTCTTTCTTTTCTTCAGATGTCATGGTTGCAGCAGTCCTGAAATCAGAATATTCAATAACACCAGAACCTCCTGTGTGTGCAGACTGATATTAAAACGTGTCCATAAGATGTTCTCTAATAGTGGCTGTGTCCTACTTTTCCAATTTTGAAGCAATTCAGATTTCAAGAGAAAATTATCTGCACCAAGTATTAAAAAGGTCATTAAATTGTATAGCAAAGACAAACTTTGTTCTACTATAGGAAATTCTAAACGTTGCTTTAAACTAATTCAAATTTATGGTTTACCACACAGCACAGTTAGTAAGAGAATGCTGTACACCAATCTCATGTTAGTGAAAATATGAGACTTTAGTAATACTTAAAGTTCAGTCTGGTAATTTGATTAGATACACAAGACTCAGCCACTTCACAACCTGAGATAGGGAATTACTACTGCACATAAATTCTTGATTCCCCTAACCCTTCAGGAAGGTCTAAGGAAATCATGTCATTCATGATTTATGCTGCAAGAGTAATGAAATAGTAGTCAACAAATCTATCGTCCACCTGCTCGGAAAACTTCTTGACAGGGCAATGGAATAACAATATTAAATGGAAAAGGAGTCCTAGCTGCTACAGGAGATATGGAATGCCAACATATTCCAGAGCAATTCAAATGGATCAAAAATGTACCTTATGGTAGCCTACTGGACTATCCTGCTAAAAATCTTTTAGTTTACTCTGCATGCAAACTGGGTAGGGTAACTGAAGTGAACAGTGAAATAATGGTCCCAACACCTCATTAAAACATAGAAAACCCTATTTGGGCTAGTTTTTTTTTTTCTTTTTAATTGTTTTACTGTGCTTCTTTGGTCTTGGATTAGCAGAGTACAGAAGAATTAGATTATAAAAGAAATCAATTTCTATATTGATTGGAGCTCATTGTGAAATTTATGAATTAAGAATGCATGTATTTTATATTGTGCAAAGCACATTTCACTTACTGTTCATTCACAACAAAGATACAGTTATCCTGTGATGGCTGTCCTGTTACTGGATGCTTGCAGGTCACTTTCCGTTCATTATGACTGTGGAGAAGAGAGACAGGCATTTATAAAGTTATGTATTTTGTAGTTTTCTGTAAAATTATTTTAAGGATCTAGTGTAAGGTCCAAATACAAGGAAAATAACTGGACGGTTCCACGAAGAGTTCATTGTGATGTCTGGAACTTAACTCCTGGCAACTACAGATGTAAAACATGTGTGCGTCTTTGCATGTTGTGCCCTTATCCATGCTACAGTTGAAACCATGCAACCAGTTTATTTTTAAAATGGATGCTAATATTGCTTCATTCACAATATGATTGAAACCCTTATGGTCAACATTTTCTAACAATTTAGAGAGGAAAATAAAACATTTGCGCTTTTAACACTGCTCTAGGGATAAAAAAAGCTAATGATTTCTATTCTGGAGTTTGGCATTTTTCATTTAAAACTTCCAAATAAAATGCCATGATAGTCATAAAGAAACATTATGAACTTGTAAGAGCCAAAAAAAAGAGAAGATTACAGATAGATATATACACAAGATAAAACCCATGTTTCATTTTAACTTAATCAAGCACAAATAAATTACATTTCATGGTTATATTACCCCTGCATATTGTTTATGGCATCATAATGAATGCAAATGTCATAAGTATTAGTCAGGCACAATAAATTCATGCAACAAGAGACTATATTAAAATCAATGGTTTTGTAACAATGTCCATCACTGTGGGGAAGACATATGACTTTATAACATTTGGCACAAAATTGAAGAAGCAGTTCAAAATTAAATCAGATTTTTTGATTTTCTCCCAAGTTGAAAGTGACATTTAAACCTGGAATAATCTGGAGTAGTGTAACATTCAGTATATTTACTATGGTACAAATGTATTTTGCATGAGGTATTTAATAGAACCTGTATCCCAGGATCCTTCATGTAATTTAACAGAAGGAGGGAGAAATTAAAAAGGGATAAGAGAGAAAATGTATGCTTTTATCTTAGATTTGAAAAGAAACAGTCACTAAGACTGATATATATAGAAAGTCAGTTCAAAACAGCAGGAACTCTATAAGAGAAGGTTCTTCCACCAGCAATATCAAGATTTTGTGGAAGACAGGCAGACTAAGGTCAATGCTAAGTGAGTGGAAGGAGGAGGAAATTTCATAGGGATAAGCTAACCTATGAAAGGTTGTAACCTTTCTAAGTAGGTTAATTTTGAATAATGATACCATGGACATAAGAATGGGGTTCATTTGGTCACTACACCAGAAGCATGTAAAAAGTATCAATACACCTGTTTCGTCTATACAAAAAAAGTGCTGTATTCCCAGAAGTGTGTCTGCTTCATATGAAAGTATCATGTGTGCATGTGATCCCAATGCAACTCAAGCAGATTCTGGGAGGCAGAAAATGGAGATGAGCTAGATTGTTTTATCCTTACAAGAGCTTCATTGGGGCTTCAGTTGGAAAATGGCTTGAAGCATTCTATAATACTGGGTTTTCTACCCTCCTTCCAGCAGATACAGATTGTCAAACATATTTCTATATTGGACATTCCTTGGAATACTGCTGCCATCTCTTCTATTTTGTTACTTTTCAGGCAACAGTCGATACCATCAAACTCTCCAGTGTGTTGGTAATTTTTTAAGATTGCCTACACTGGAAATATTTTTGATCTCCTCCTCCTCCTGGCAAGAGGGTAAAAACCTGATGTTACAAACTAAGAGTTGCAGCAGGTCTTAAGATGGGGCCTTTCTAAAAATAGCGTATTGAAGAAATTCTAGATAGAGTTACAGACCTGGGAGATGGTTATCTTAGAAGCAGGAGATGTTAAATGTCCCTATGCTCGTCTGGCCCTTACCTACCTCTGCACATAGTAACTTTAAGTAGCATCTTCATACTAATTTTGTGGAAGGAGCTGAACTGAGAAGGAGAATTATCAAGGGAGAGGCTTCAAGTGAGACAAAAGTTGAAGGCCACAAGAATAAAAATCACAAGTATATTGCAAGAGGTAAACATAAAATGAAGCTAAAATAAAATCAAAGTAGAGTTTCAACTTAGACATTCTCTCTCACCAGAATCAGACTTCATCTAAAGTTTTACAATTTCAAGTCTTTGAAGACAGACTAACCAGCAGGTGCCAAAAATACAAAAACAAGCAGCCATTGTTGGTTTTCTTCCAAGTTTGGTGTGAAACAGAACATACACTTAGTTGTTTAGGCAAAAGCACAGCGATAAACAATGGTCTTGTTGTTAAGGCACTGGACTGGGATGCTGGATCTTTGGGTTCAATCTGCCACACACTTCAGATCCTGTGTAACCTTGGCCAAGTCACTTAATTTCTCTATTCCTCAGTGCCTTATCTGTAAAATAGGCATTATGCTTCCCTGTCTCACAGGGATGTTGAGAGGATATGTACATTCATGTCTGTGTGGCACTCAGATACTAGAATCACGAAGGTCATGTAAGCTACCAGAGAGTATTCGTTGTTGCCACTACTGTTGCAGCTGATACAGGAAAATGTCAAAGGGATTTGTATGGAAACATAAAACCTATTAACTGAAATAACAGAAGATCCCACTATAAAGTTTTCAGATACTTCGAAAGTCTGTCATATCAAACTAAACTGTTATACGTAATCTCAAACCATAATATCTATAATCAATGCAATACAGTACATCCAATAGCAAATGCTTTGCAATATTAATTGCCTATCTTAAATGAGGTTTTTCATTTTCAGAGAGCTTGTTTGTATCTAGGCACGTTCAATAAATTTGGAGTAAACATTAGAAAATTTTTGCCAATATTTCCTTTTTTCTTTTCTACTTTTTATTTGGTAGATTTAAATTATAACATTGATTTTTGCTTTGAAATCTATTTACCCAGAAGTACTGATAAGAGACACAGCTCTCTCTTTGTATAAGGGAAATACCTTTATTTCTGCACCAACTTCCCCAAAAATTTCACACGTAGACAGGTAACAAACCTGGAAAACATCAGCCTTCCAATGAAACTTTCAAAAAAAATTACAAAAATCTTAACACTAGTCCAGAATGAAAGCTTACGGCACTTTAAGGATAACCTTTGGTTATAGACACTAACATTTTAACTATACAAAATACTGTTTACTTTGCAAACCTTGCTCCCCACCCCCCGAAGTCTTAACTTCAGCAAGATAATCAGAGAAGTGTAGGACTGGAAGGGACCTCAAGAGGTCATCTAGCCCAGTCCCTTGCACTCAAGGCAGGACTATCTAATAACTAGACCATTCCTGAGAGGAATCTTAACATTTCCCTGGCTGGTGCTTATATCAAAAAGCTTAGATCTTGATCACTTTGCAGTTTCACAGTCATGCTCTAGTCACAAGTCCCCTTTCACACAAAAATCTACAGTAAAAAAATTAAAGCTTCTTTCATGTTTAAGTTGTATTGGATATAATATGCAAACACAAACAGAAAAGAGGTAAAAATGTAACCCATTTCTTTGTACCATTTTTTCTTATGTCACAGAGTTTAGTTTAAAGCAAGTTGTGGATATTTGGGGCTAATAATGACAAAGTACATCATTCTCTACCTTTTTACAACAACTATAATCAGGTTAACCTCTGAAAAGATTCTATTGGGAAAGTACATCTATAACCTTTGAAGGGCCATGAGATAGATTCTGATCCGCTAAGTCCTTGCCATCCTAAATTGTTATGATTCTATGTTCCCTAAGGAAGATAAAGTGGCTCAGAGAAAAAGAAAACTAAGTTACAAACATCACTGCACAACATCCATTTTTAGATGGATATTTTTCCTCCAATTCAACAGACTCACTTTCTTGATCTTTTGAGAAAGGCTGGAGAATTGTATCCACAGCACTTGAGATTATGGAATACAGGGCATGAATTGAACTTTTATCATCATAAAATAATTATTTTCAACTTTTTTTTCCATGTGGCTTGGTGGACAACATTAAGCCGCAACCAACTAAGTTGGCCATAAATGGTGGGATTTTTAAAAGTGCCTGAGGAGCACAAGTTACACCGACTTCCCATGAGACTTGTGCTTCTAATTCAGGCTTTTTTTAAAATCCCACACTAAGTCAAAAAAGGGTGTCATTCAGTTAGGTTATAGTGATGTAGATTGCTCTAATGTTTAACCTTGACAATTTGATACATCTGGCCATCAACTGGCATCCCAAAAGGCTGCCAAGTAGAATATTCCCTCTTTTGGTGGGAGGGAACAACTTGCACACACTGGCACTGCCTAGGTCAATAAGAAGCTGTGTTCACTCCTCCTTACTAAAGGAAAGGTCATCTAAATGGCAAGAATAAATGGAAAACATTGGAGAGAGGGGAGCAATCCCAGATGACTACACAAAAGCCATTTGAGGACAACTGTTAGGTCAATAATTTTAGGGATAAACCTAGGGAAAAAAAAAGAGACACCACCTTTCTCCCCCTCATTCAAACTGATATGTGATAAACAGACAGCATGTCTGAAGTTGAAAACCTGGCCCAATAATGAGTATCTGATAGAAAGGGGGCCTGGAAAGTTGGCATGGACATTGTAAAAGTACATTGTGAAGCAAGGAGCCATTTCCCTTCCTTGTTTAGAGATCTCTACCACTTAAATGGGCAAGGAACACTCCTCTTCCCATCTCTCCTAAGCCCAGACTCCCAAATGAAGTCATGTGAATGAACATGCATTGCAGCTAACAATGAATGTCAACTTGTTCTAGTAATAAAAAATGCTTTATGTAAAAAAATGTGATTTGTTGACTAAAACCCAAATATTTTCTTTTAAAAACAGCGGATTCTCATTTCTGACCCCAAATAGCTGGGTTTCAGCACTATTTTAACTTAGATTACCAACATTTACCTAGATTTCTCAAAATACTTATGTAAGAAGCACTGTCCCTAGATAATTTCTGTGTCCCTTCTATAGAACAGTAGCCCCATGGCATTTATTTATGGGCTTCATCTCTTGTAGTTCATTGAAAATTTTATTAAAAGCTACCACATACTAGGCACAATTTCCATTGTGTTCAATTTAGGCATCAGTCAGTGACGCACAAAATTCCACTCTAGTTCTCTACAAAAGCACAGTATTTTGTATATTTCATTATGATAATATGCATCTAATTAATACAACTCAATGGAAATTAAGCCAAATTTTTCCCTTTAATATTTCAGCACATTCATTTCCCAGTTTCCACAGTGCCAAAACTGCACTTCAAAATTACAGTGTTGCATCTTTCTGTGTCTGTACTTGTACTGTGTGGTAAGGATTGTATTGCAGTGGGTTTAAAAACAGTTAGAAGCCAAGGTATTTTAACTCATTCTTTCCTTTCCCTTAGGCAGAAATATAGCATCCTTGTGAATACATGCACAGCAGTAAAACTTCTCAAAATGGAGGTCCAAATTCTGTTCTTGGTTACACCATTATAAACAGAGTATTTCCATTAAAACCACTCAGGAATTGGCTCTATTTTAATTCCAGGAGCTGGGCTATCTCAACAATATGATCATGTCTAGAGCCAAAATCAAAAATCAAAACTTCCTTGGATATTTTTATTAATATTCATGATCACACGTTCCCTAACTCAATACATACAGTTGCCTGTTATATATGCCACTGGGGCAGTGATACTCAAACTGAGGCTCTTTAATGTGCCTCTTGTGGCTCCTTGCAGCACATGATATTAAAACACTCAATTAACAACCAATCAGGATGCTTTTACTATGTTATTAACCAATTGTAGTTGATAAAATACTTGGTCAGTCATTTTGCTGTGAGAATAATACATCTCTCTATATAAAATGAAACAATGAATTCACACTACTGTAGCTCTTTTGGGTAATGTTGAATGGTAATTTGGCTCCTGAACCACTGAGGTCTGAGTATCACTGCACTGAGGTATATAGAACTCCAGAAGCAGGTATAGCTGGCTAAGATGACATTTCATATATGCATTCAGTAGAAAATAAACTATTTTTTGCCTGTGTCATGGATCTTATTTTGTTCTTAGTTCCACTAAGGTCCATCAATGGTCACCTGTTAAAAAGTGGGTCAAAATTTCAATTTGGTTTCATAATACCCTGGGGACAAATTCTGTTCTCAACTACATGGTGTAACCCAACAATTCACTGTAACAACACAATTTAGCTTGTTCCATGTGATTTCGGAAAACAAGAGTTTGATTTTTTTCCCATCCCAACAGTACAGGATCTGGTACTTCTTTGGGAAGAGCCAACAAAACCCAGTTTTTTCCCCCTGGGAAGCCATCTTTCATGGTGACAACTTCAGTATTATCCATTTTTACATTCCACTCATGCTGTTGCCCTCTAGCCTCTGCTTCTCTCCCCTTCATTGCTCTGAAAGAATGTTAGGCTCTGTTTACAAGGTGTGCTACAAGCTAACTATCACGCACTTTCACATCCTTCTTCTCTCCAAACACATTTGTTGCTAACCTGCTCTAAGCCCGGTTTACACTACAAACTTATGTCAGTGTAACTATATAGCTCAGGGGTGTCGATTTTCCACCCCTCCAAGTGATGTAGTTATAACTAACCCAACCCAAGGTGTAGAGAGCACAGTGTCAACAGGAGGTCTTTCCCCATTGACATAGCTATTGCCTTTTGGCGAGGTGGGGTACCTATGCTGATGGGAGAAGCTTTCCTGTCAGCATTGGGAGTGTTTTCACTAAACGCTGCAGCACGGTAAGTGTAAACAAGCCCTAATACTACATAAAGAATACTGAATCAAATTAACTGGGGCCAAATATGGAACAAAGACTCAAAGTGAGCTAAAAAAGCTTCATATAGAAAGTTTCAGACACTTTTCTCTCCTCCTAAGAGCACGTCTACAGTACAGACTTACAATCGACCTGATGACCACACTGCGTTCCTTCTGTCAGTGGTGCGCATCCTCATCAGGAGTGCTTTCACTGACTGAAGAGGGGCAGTGCGGGGGGAGGCTGGCAGCCAGGGCTCAGCTCCCCATGTGGAGTGGGGGCCAGCCTCCTGGGCTTCTTGCCTCTTGTTTCCCAGCCAGGGAGTTGAGAGTCGGGCAGGTGCGGCCCAGATCGGAGCAGGGACCTGGGGGCAGCCAAAGCTCTAGCATGGAGCCCTGAAAGTGACAAGACAGCCAACAGCTGATATAAGTAACGATGTGTCTATACAGACACTGCGTCGCACTAACTACACCGACGTATGTCCTATGCCTCTTGTGGAGATGGAATTATTATGTCTGCATAGTAGGGTACTTACATCAGTGGGACAAGGCTGTAGTGTGTATATTGAAATAATTAGGCGTATATAAGCTATCTTATGTCTACTTACCTCTAGTGTAGACCAGGTCTAAATAACAGCCTAATACTACATATTACTCAACAATTCTGAAAGTAGTACTTCCCATAACGTGTATTAGCAGGAACATTGCCAGCAGATCAAGGGAAGTGATTATTCCCCACTATTCGGCACTGGTGAGGCCACACCTGGAGTACTGTGTCCAGTTTTGATCCTCCCACTACAGAAGGGATGTGGACAAATTGGAGAGAGTCCAACGAAGGGCAACAAAAATGATTAGGGGGCTTACTATGAGAGGCGGAGGGAACTGGGGTTATTTAGTCTGCAGAAAAGAAGAGTGAGGGGGAATTTGATAGCAGCCTTCAACTACCTGAAGGGGGTTCCAAAGAGGATGGAGCTAGGCTGTTCTCAGTGGTGGCAGATGACCGAATAAGAAGCAATGGTCTCAAGTTGCAATGGGGGAGGTCTAGGTTGAATATTAGGAAACACTATTTCACTAGGAGGGTGGTGAAGCACTGGAATAGGTTACCTAGGGAGGTGGTGGAATCTCCATCCTTAGAGGTTTTTAAGGCCGTGCTTGACACAGCACTGGCTGGGATGATTTAGTTGGCGTTGGTCCTGCGTTGAACAGGGGATTGGACTAGATGACCTCCTGAGGTCTCTTCCAACACTAATATTTTCTGTGTTTTTTGTTTGGAGGAGGTGAGCAACTCAGGTAGAGTAGATGGAACAGAATGAAGGGTACACAGAGCAGTTGTACAGCAGGATAGAAGACCAGGGAAAAATGAGGGCTAAGAACAGCTTTCATCTGGAATAGAGCAATTCAGTCAGAAGTAGCAAGAGGGATCAAAAGATCAGGGCTGGGACATTTGGTTTTGGGCTCTCTTTAATAAAAAACACATTTGTTTGATTTCCCTGCCCTATAAGAAATGGAGCTCAGCCAGAACTCTCAGTGACATCTGGCTTTCTCCCATTGAAACTAAAACTAAAGGCTACTTCAGTACTTCTATAGAACCTTACCTTTGCACATATTATATGTTACATAGACTTGAGCCTTCTTATTTGCTCATTTCCAATAAGACTAACAAAGCAAAAGCTGAATAATGCTTCACTGCAAAAAGACTAACAAAAACATGATGTTATGAACTAAAAGCCATATCTTAATTTAAAAAGACACTATTTTAATAAGTGAATGCTTAAGGAGGTATTATATCAAGACAAGTAGCCTAACAAATACTAAGGGGGAAGAGTAAATGTGAAAACTTTGTGATTTACCAAACTCTTGATTTATTAACCAAATCCTTATTTAGCAAATGTAATTCATGTATCACATTATTTATTCAGCAATACTCACTTTAAAAGTTATCCTCATTTTGCAAGAAAAGCAAAATTCTACCACCACTTACTTACATTTAAAAATTGCAAACAAATTCCAGAAAAAGTTATGGGGCAGATGCATCCGTGCCCTCTTTATAAATGCATTAGGTTTCTGCACAGACATAAAATTAAACTGGAGACAAGCAGAGCAAGTCTGATCAAGCTCTGTTCTACTTCTGAACCGGTGTTTCAGATCTGAACAGGAAAAAAGTATGTCAGCAACTTCTGCCTCATTTTTGCTTTCCAGCCTAAGAAGAACTTTTCATTTCTAATTGAAATAAATGCAGGAACTTATGGTTACCTAATAGAAAGTTATTTGAATTTGGAAAAAGTAAGTAAACGCAGCCCCCATGTATAACTGTTAGCAAGGATGTGGTCTGTGGTTGTTCAACTCCTTCCATTTTACTAAAAATGCAATGCCACATGGCATAGTAAATAGCACATGCAAGCATTTTCCAGTCGGTACTCAAATACCCATCTATTATGAGCCTTTTTTCAATTAACGGGTTTTGAACAAAAAATTTGGGAACCATATTGCATGGCTGCACTAGAAAACAGATGAATATCAAAAGTTTTACTGTCAGTGAGACAGAGTAAAAAAGACAATCCATGCTTCCAGCATGTGTGCACACTGCCACTCACATTAAACTGTGAAAAACATCAGTGTTTGGAATTAATTTGTTTCCCTTCATGCAGCCACATATTTTAGTATGTGTGCACACCACATTTTTCCATTTGTTTGGCAGACAATGACATAACTTATTTTAGGGCTGTTGCTGTCACCACTCTTGATCAAGCGAGAATGTATTTCCTAGGACCCTATTCTCCTGATGCTTTTAAAAAAAAATTAATTCAAAACAGGATTGCCAATGTACAAAAAGATTGTTTCCCTCTTACTGATGTCCAGTTGCCTTCCTATTTCATTTTTACATAGATCATTGTTCTCAGTTTTTTCACTATACTTAATACTTATTCTCAAAGATCGTTCTAGAAAGCATATGATTGCTTCTGCTGCAGCCAGTACTTTTGAAATTGCAAGCTTTCATTTCTACAAGACCTTTCTTAATCAAAAAGCCAATTTAAATCTGCCTGAAAGTCTGGAGTTTAATTTAAATAGAAAACTCCTGCTACTAACTTGATGTTATTAATACATTCTTATTAAATATTTACCCAACATTTATTCTAAATGATCATGTATCATGCTATCTGGAGGGGCTCACGACCCTGAGTGTCTACTTTGGGGCAGACTGTCATGAGCAGGGCAGACACCCTGAAATGGTAGTATGTCCTATAGCAGGGGTTCTCAAGTCTTTCTTTTAGTGCCCCCCACCCCAAATGCTATAAAAAATTCCATGGCCCACCTGTGCCAGAACTGCTTTTTCTGCATATCCAGTAGATTAAAAATTGTATTAAATGGATTGTTATACAGAAACACACACACAAGGTTAGATAGATAGATAGATATGTACAAAATTTAACTAATTCTTGTTTATTTACTCAGTGTGAAACTTCTTGCTGGTGCTGATCAACAATCCTGTCAGGAAGTGGGGGTATCTTTGACAAGCACACACGCATGTCATGGTCAATATTCATCCTGGTTCAGTACTTTGTTTTCATTGATGTCATGGCAGAAAATCCGGCTTCACATTAGTAGGTGGTATCGAAGGGGATCAAAACTTTCCGCGCTGCAGAAGAAGCAGTGCTGTATTCATCAGAATACTCACACCAAAACGTTTCCAGCAGCATTTCTTTGAACCTGGTTCTGAGGGAGCTGTCTGATGAAATGTCAATGAGCTCTTCTAACAGTTTTGATGGGACAAGGGATGGAAATTTTGCTTCTCAGTGAAGGGGTTTGTAGTCCTCATGTATAGACGTTTGTTCTGTTGTGAGTTCAGGAATATATGCATTAAATCTGTTAAGCAAACCAGGCAGATGTGCTGCTAGCAGATGTTTAATTACATCAAAGTCAATATTTCGTTCCTGAATGAAAGAATGTAAGAGCTCAAAACATATCAGTAGTTCCCTGACAGACACGAGTTTTCCAGAGTTGTAGTTTTCTTTTGAATGCCTCAATTCTTTCACACTGGGCAATAAAATTAGTGTTCCTGCCTTTCCACAGTTTTATTCAGCTTATTCATGTCACTGAATATGTCGACAAGGTAACCCAGCTTTGACAGCCACACATCTTTCAGCACTTCTGCTGCACATTCAGGGTTCTTATCAGTTAAGAAAGTACATAAAACTTTTCCTTGAGATAAAATAAACGGGCAAGCATTCTGCCTCAGGACAGCCATTTCACCTCTGTATGCATGAGCAAGGAATGGTGGTCTGTACTCACCTCCTCACAAAGTTCAGCAAAACACCTGGAGTTTGTTGCTCTAGATTTAATAAAATTAACAAGCATTACCGCTGTGTTCAGATCACTGTGAAGACCTGGTTCAATATCTTTTGCAGCAAGAGCCTCTTGGTCTAAAAAGCAGTGTGTCCAAATAGTGCAAGGTGCAACGGCTTTTATTTTTTGCACAAAACCAGAATGCTTTCCAAGTCATTGTGGCTCCATCAGTGCAGACCTCAATGCAATTAGTCCAGCTGATTTCTACTGAAATCATAAAATCTGACAGTTTGAAAATGCCATCCGACTTTATTGTTGTCTCCAAAAGTCTTCCTTTATTTCCTTATTCCACACATAAGGAACATAGGCAAGTAAATGGGAAATTTTCTAAATGTCTATGGATTCATCTAGTTGTATAGCAAAATCATTGTCACGCAGCCAATCAATACACTGAGAAACTGTCTTCTGACATAGAAATGATCTGTCGTTTGACATTAGTATTTTTGTCAGTGCCTTGGCCTTATCCTCTCCAAACACTTCATTATTTCAACACAGGCATTAACAAAGTCTCAGCAACTGTGTGAGATTTTTTTTGTTTTAGCAGTTTTCTGTGCCCCTATGTAAAACTGATCTTAAAAGCGTTTTTACCCGCAGTAATTGTAGTTTTCATTACTGCTTTAGTACCCAGCAGCTCCTTGGCCTTTTGCTTAAAAAAAAAAAACAAAAAAACAAAAAAAAACAGTGCTTATCCTTATAGATTTCATTCTTTGTAATTAAATGTCTATAATTTGGAGGGTTTTAAACGTTCATTAGACAGTACTTATGCACAAATTACACACTGAGGTTGAGGTAGATCTCCACTTCCATAACAAATAAAACCAAAATTCAGATAGCGGTCTTCGTATTTCCTAATTTTTGCAAGGTTAATAACGGCTTTATGTTTTTTACTCACACCACCACCTCAGTATTCTTCAGCCCTTACGGTGGTTGAACTTGCTGAAGGAAGGTCGGTATCTCTGATCTCTGGGTTTTGTTGTTTTGAAGCTGATGACTGAATTAAAATTTTATCTGTAACTGATATGTATTGTTTACGTTTACACCAATTTTCCCTGTGCTATGTAACTTGTCCTTCTCCCACTGAAATAGCTCCTTTCCACCCAGTAAATAGAGCTGCACCGAAACCTGCAAGGCTGGCGTTAGACTCACTGGGCCCGGGGCAGAAACCAAGGAGTGAGCTCTCACATGCCAGGTCTCTTGGAGCAGAACAAGCACTGGACCAGAAGACATTGAGGCTGACCTACAGGCTGGGAGACCCATGCCCCAATGGTTGACTCATAAGTCTGAGCCTGACATCCTGAGGATGAAGCCATGGCATAGGCTTTGGCTTCCGCCCAGTGGGACAAGGGGCTTCAGCCCACAGGACACAGCACAGATCTGGGCTTCAGCTCCCAGTTCTCGCTTTAGCACTCCGGCTCCCTGCTTAAGCCTGTGGGACACTGTGGTTCATGACTTTACCCCACGGCGGCACCAGCCCTGCGGCACCCAGCTTTACCCCTGGGGGGCAGTTGGGCTCTGTGATTCAGCCCCACGGCAGCAATGAGGTTCAGAGCTTCACGCAGCTCCCAGCCCGGCGATGCCACCGTGGCTCAGGGCTTCAACACTGCAGCTCCCGGCTGCCACTCCGACACCACCAGGGCTCGGCGTTGCAGTTCCCGGCTTCAGCCCTGCGGTGGCACCGGGGTTCAGGGTTGCAGCTACTGGCAGCACCAGAGCTCAGGGATTCAGCCCCGCAGCTCATGACTACAGCTCACGGCTGCACCAGGGTTCAGGGCTTCAGCGCCATTGCGGCACAGGGGCTCGGGGATTCAGCCTTACAGTTCCTGGCTTCAACCCTGCAGGTACACTGGGGCTTGGGCTTCAACCCCTCAACTCCTGGCTACAGCTGCACCAGGGACAGCACTGTATCTCGGGGCTTGAAGACTGCAGCAGCACTGGGACTTGGGGCTGCAACTCCAACCTACAGCTCACAGCAGCACCAGGGCTTCAGCCCCGCAGCTCCAGGCTTCAGCGTCACATAGCGCTGTTCAAGTCTGGGAAAGGAACTCCCAGCCCTACAGCAAAATGCAAGGGGGAGCAGATTGTTTAGTGTAAGTAGTTAGCACATATGATAAGGGACCATTCACACCTATGTAGTCACAGGACTAAACAGGGGGTTAGTGAGTTGCAGATTGCTGTAATAAGCCATAAATCCAGTGTCTCTGTTCAGTCCCTGATTTTTGGTGCTGAGCACCCTTATGAATTTAGAGTAGCAGCCGTGTTAGTCTGTATCCGCAAAAAGAACAGGAGTATGAAGAAGTGGGCAGTAGCCCACGAAAGCTTATGGTCTAATAAATTAGTTAGTCTCTAAGGTGTCACAAGTACTCCTGTTCTTCTTATGAATTTAAGCTCCCAAGCTCATCTTTTGACAGAGTTCTGCAGGTTTCCTTTGAGGATGAGGACTGATAGGTCAGATATAGCAGGGGTTCTTAATCTTTTTCTTGCTGAGGTCCCCCTCAACATGCTATAAAAACACCAGAGCCCAGCGGCGGGAACTCGCGGCTCCACGGCAGGGTGAGGACCCTTGGGCATAAGCATAGTTTTACTTCTATATCCGGGGGAGGGGGGGACAAGAGCTGGCGTGGATCAAGCCAGCTCTGCACAGCAGGATCTGGGGAGGGAGCACCACTCCGCCTGGTGGTAGGACATGTGTAGGACCCATGGATCTTGAAAGGGGCGTTGATCATCATAGCAGCGGAATATGTATGCAGGTTTTATATCTGTTGTTCTGGCAGGAGTCTGGTGCAGCTTTGAGTTGGTGTATCCTGGTCTGTGGGGAGCTTGCTTCCTGATGATGCGGTTGTAAAGCTGTTTGAAGGGCAGAAGTGGGGATACAGGAAAGTAGGGGCACAGGGCTATGGTTTGTAGCTCCCAGCTTCAGCCCCGCAGCGGCACCAGGGCCTGCAGTTGCAGCTCCGGACTATAGTCAGCAGCAGCCCCGGGGTCACTACTTATTTGTTTGCTGTGAAATATGATTCACTCGTGATTTTAACCCTGGTATTTCCCTAGTTCCTGCCTTCTACTGCTTTCATGTCGCACTTTTGTCTAATTTATGCAACAAACTCTTTAAGGCAGGGATATCACTTAAAAAACAATCATCATACAAAAGCTCTACAGCATAACACTGTCCATTAAAGCATTGTTGCACACTGGGGAAAAGATGTACATCTAACTGTCCAATATTATTTAGTTGAATATATTTTTAAGGGTTTATTTAAATAAATTATTGACTCAACTTAAATGGTGGGCTTTTCTAGCATAGAGAGAACACAGTAGTAGAGGGAATTATGATCTGGAAGAATTTCATTGCAAAGTCTGAAATACTTAGCTAAGTACATCAGTAACAGAAATCTGATACTTATTAATAAATATACAGTTTTCTCCTTTATATCTTTTCAGGAGACATGTTTCTCTTATCTCATCTGACAGTATTGGCAATTGCCATCCACCTAGTTTAGTTAAACAAACATCTATTTGTTTCCTCTGATGCAAATCCTGTTTACATCCCTCAGCCAACAAAACATGCTGTAGGAATGCAACATATGCTGTCAGTTTTTCCCCACCTTCCACAAGGTGCCAAGTACATCACACTTCCGTGAGCGCTTAATCACCCCACAATGGCCCAATAGGCAACATGGCTCCTTAACCCCAGTTCTCTTATACAACAATTTGTTTCCTAGCATCTGAACAGGTTGATAGTTAATTACTCTGACAAGCTTTTAAAAAGTAGTGCACACATTCATTCTACTGCATCAGGTACATTAGTCACAGCAAGTCACACACACTCAGTCTTCTGAGTGAAAGAAAAGAGGGGCACTGTTTTACTAATTTCTGCAAAGTGAATAATTTATTCATTTTTAAGAAAGATTTATTTTCTTCTGACAAAGTTTGAGACAGAAAAGTATCAGAAGTGTCTCTACTTCCATTTTCCTACTGCCCCACACAGTGATTTTCAATTGTGCTACAGCGCTTAAAACAAATGCTATAGTACACGGCTTCCCATGCTGTGGATCACAATCCCCCCATTCTGGAGGAAAGAGTGGGTCCTACTCAAACTTTAAATGTGCTGAATTATTTTTTGCAAAACTTTCAAGTGATGAATGATCACCACAAATATTCTAATGGTGTCTCTCTTTTAAAGCTATCATTTTGACTGGATAGCACTAGTCAGTAGTCCAGAATAGACTAGTGCAGAATGGAAGGGTGTTCAACTGTGCCATGTCCAAACTAACATCTTTTAAGTATCTTGTTGTTTGGTATAGCCATTAATCGCATAACAGAGTAAGGCACATACAGTTTAAGAAAACCATCCTTTCCTGCACAGTCAACAGTTCCAAAAGTTACAGGGCCTGAAGCAGCATCAACTAACACAATATCTCATTGTATTACTGACATGGCTGAAGATGTCTAGGACAAATTGCATAAAGTGGATGAGCTCCTAACAAACATGCAATCATAGCAAATATGTCTAGTGTGGCTGATTTTAATATCTATGAAGTTCCACCCTGCTTCAGTTGCAGAAGTCTTGAAAATCGCAATCCCATTTTTGTCTTTTGAGTCATGTCTCTCTTTGACAGCTCTGATGTGAACTGTCTACCTCCAATTCAATACCATGCGGAAGAAAAATTTTCCGCACAAGGCTAAATTATGTTAAGTCCCTTTTGATCAACTATTACCATGTTTTTTTAAAAAAAATAAAGGTATAGTGATTTTATAATTCAGATTTTGAAACTTCATAGCTTTTCCTGGAATGTTTAGAGCTATAAAGTTTCATTGTTAAGGTTACAGGTCTCGGAGGAGGTCAAAAATATTTGTTAGTCTGAGAAAGGGAACATCCTCTGAGTGTTCTGCAAATCCTACTCCTGAGGGAATTCTGCACCAAAAACCTAAAACTTCTGCAAAATTCTTATGTAAAAAATTAATTATAAAAAAATGTTTAGTAAAGAAACTTCCCAAGATAACCTCTCGAGGTAGCGACAATGTGAGATAACCATGGCAAATAGTGCATACTAAAAATCTTGGCCTATTGGGAAATGTATATTTAAATAAACTTCTCAGTCACAATTTAGCATTCTGGAGCAAAGGCACTAAAACATAGTCCAACCAACAAATGTTCCTTTAACGTGCCCCTTCCTTCTCCCTCCACCGTGTCCCACTCATAGTTGTCCGTCAGTGGAGACCCAGAGTTCAGAGGTGCTTTCGTGTGAGTTCACCTCCCACCCTGATGTGGGGGAAGGGAGAAGGCACCTTGCTCGTTCCTCCAGCTGCTCACCATTTGCTCCAGTTGCTCACTTGGCCGCTGTTTGTCCTGCCACCATTCACTCCAATGCTCTGTCACCGATGGCCCTGTGCCATCACCTTCTGCTGCCACTGCGACCTCTGCAAGTCAGTCTCTTGAGGTTACACCTAGCTGTATGATTTCAGCTCTCAGAGTGGGGGAACGTCACAGCTAGTGCAGGCTCGGCTGTCTCTTCCACAGAAACTGTCCCCCACAGCAGGTCTAAGCACTTAGACCTGATTATTAGTGATTTCGGCTCTAGTGGTCACTTAATGAAACAAATAAAATAAATCGCTATTCTCTCTCTTGTAAATGTACTGTTGAAACCACTTGGGTCATTAAACAATGCCATCCAGGCATCTGCTACAAAAGTAGATCTTTGTCCGGCAATAGAAGGTATACTTGGATCAGGGAGATATTCATTGAAAACGTACCGGAAGAAACAAAGACTTCAGCCCAGAAGTTGACTAATGAAGGCACTTATATTGAGTCCTTATGTGAAGAGGACGAGAAGTGTTTGTTAAGCCAGCTGAAGAAGTACACGGACTTGATTCTTACAAATCTACAACAGTGACTTCTGGATTCTACTCAACCTCTATGTAGCTTTTACAGATGCCTGTCTTATAAAACACCAACAGTTGAGTAGAGTGAGGCACTACCTGCAGTGGGGCTGCTATCGATCAGGACAGAACAGAAAATTTGAACACACGGTGGAATATCATGAGACGAACGAATGAAGATTTGACTTCAACTTCTTCTTTATTGCCACTAGTGATTCTACCCAAACTTTATGCTATGTTTCCTGTGATGAAAGAAGTGGAAATTCATCTCTTGCTACTTCAACAGCTAGAGTTGAACATTCTTTTTCCTCATTGAATAGAATTGTGAGTTCAGAAAGAAGTTGCTTTCTGTCTGATCATGAGCATATCATGGACTGGAAACATGGGACACATGAGATGCCACCAAAGATGAATGTACTGCATTCGAGAAGTTTATTAACAGAGTTGTGCAAAATTACTACAAATGTTATGCTTTATAGCAGGCTTCAAGTATCAGGGGTAGCCGGGTCAGTCTTTATCCACAAAAACAACAAGGAGACTGGTGGCACCTTAAAGGCTAACAGATTTATTTGGGCATAAGCTTTCATGGGTAAAAAACCACTTCAGATGTATGGAGTGAAAATTATAGATGCAGGCATTATATAATGACACATGAAGAGAAGGGAGTTACCTCACAAATGGAGAACCAGTGTTTACAGGGCCAATTCAATCAGGTGGATGTAGTCCACTCCCAATAATGGATGAGGAGGTGTCAATTCCAGGAGAGGCAAAGCTGCTTTTGTAATGAGCCAGCCACTCCCAGTCCCTATTCGAGCCCAAGTTAATGGTGTTAAATTTGCAAATGAATTTTAGTTCTGCTGTTTCTCTTTGAAGTCTGTTTCTGAAGTTTTTTTGTGCAAGTATAGCTACTTTTCAATCTGTTATAGAATGTCCAGGAAGATTGAAGTGTTCTACTGGCTTTTGTATGTTACTATTCCTGATGCCCGATTTGTGTCCATTTATTCTTTTTACCTAGGGACTGTCCATTTTGGCCAATGTACATGGCAGAGGGGCATTGCTGGGACATGATGGTGGAATATATAACATTAGTAGATGTGCAGGTGAATGAGCCCGTATGTGTGGTGTGGCTGGGTCCTCTGATGGTGTCGCCACGCCACCCTTGTAAATTTGCGCGTGCACACACACACACACACACACACACACTTCAATTCCTGAGGTAAACACTGGGCTGAGAGTGTAGGCTCCAGAGGCTGGGCAGGAAGCTTCACTGCTCCTTTGATACTGTGCTTCAACCTACTATGCCACTGCATGTATTAGAGGTAGGAAGGAGCTTCTACTTGCTTGTCCCAGAGCTGCTGCTGTCACCTGTGCTAGGCCTGAGTGATTTTGCTGCTACTTTTTCCTGGGAGCTCTCATTTGGGGAGGGAGGCTGATGGAAACCCTGCCCCTGTTTGAGCACTGGAAAGGCCTGAGGCTCTACAGAACAGGCACAGATTTCATGCAGACACTTAAACAGCAGGGAAGGGCAACAGACATCTGGTTTCCCCTTTCAGCTCTGTGTCATGGGTGAGCAGGGGGCATGGAGAGTCCCAGCAACTTAGGAGAAAGGACATGCTTCCCGCCCATAAAGGCAGACTCCTGACAGTCTGGAGATTGAGGTTTTTTTTCTTTTTTCCTTTTTAAAATTTGCTCTGCTGCAGGCAGGAGCTGGTCTGCCTGCCTTCAGCCGAAGAGGCAGATGAAATCTGGCCATTTCTCGGAGATGGAGCCACACCTCTCCTACCTCAGATTGACAGGTTTGATCCCCCTTCAAGGCTGAATAGAGCAGAGTACCCAATATCATGGATCTTTGGACCTCACTGTTCTTAATTATAAGTAAACTTCAGTAATTATTGGCATTAAAATAAATCCTAAGAAGTCTTGCCAACGATAATTAAAGAACTACACATCTATGTTTTTATGCAGTCTCTGCCATGTTTTAGGCAATTTAACACTATTAGGATTCAATCACTGTAAATTTCAAGTTTACCACAAACTATGCAATCTCTTCCTTGACACTGAATGTGGCTAGCAAATAAGTTCATTCTGTTCAGAGTCAACTCCTGGCTCCCTTGTGCATGGTCCAAAAAGTAGCGGAAGCATGGTCATTTCAAGACAGAAATCACACAAAGGACTGCCTATCTTCAATGCCAGAAATAAACACTCTACAGTGGCATACTACAAGGAGTTCAGCAGTCAGAACATGACTGGCTAGTGGCCGCTGTGTCAGGCTGAAGTAATTACAGTCCAATAGGACTCATGGGATGAGCTGAAGAGTACACCCTCTTTCAGTAGCCATGTTTGGATTTGCCTCTGCAATTACTGTAAGGGCTGGATTGGCAGCTGACAGGATAGCAGTCTGCCACCATATAACAAAACAAAAAAAAACAATCATCAAGTAAGGCTGGAGTGAGTTATCAAATTTCAGCATTTCTGAGCATTTCTCCCCAGATACCTAATTTCTAGCTGTGTCAAATTTCATATGCCTAAAATTTCAAAACCAGTATAATCACAGATCTATGCACTAAGTAGGATTCTGAATAAGTAAACATACTTAAGGATGCCTCCACAGTTCAAACAAGACTATCACATTTCCAGATGATTAGGGTAAAATCCAGTGATTTTAGGGCCAGCCATACTATAACAGAATAGCACAAATCAACCCAGAAACAGAGACATTATTTTCCTACACATAGTGTTTCAATAATTTCAATTCTGAATTTACTTGTCACAGTCCAAAATGACTTGCACAACAAACGGTACACATCACAGTGGGACAAACAGAAGAAACCGAAGTAATCTGATTTTCCTAAACATCATCATGGCTTTCCTGAATAAATGGGAAATACAATATTTTTGTAACTATGAACAGTAATTACTTTTAAGCCTTTTATACGCAGCATTCCTTTTTCTTTAACTGCACAGATACAGTCATGTAATAAAAGCAGACAAACTACTAAAAGCACATTAAGTTTTAAAAGCAGCAATGATCTGTGCTATACTGGAAAACAAATGTATTGCTAACGGCTTAGAATCACTTGAGTGTGACATAATGCATTCAGTCAGGTATTTCAAAAGGTTGCTTGGTCAAAGCAGCACAATAAGAGCTGCTATTACAGCAAGGTCACTCAGGTAACAGGTTATGTTATTCATTTTCCCAGAATCTCAATTATGAAATTTTAGCATAAAATCTGATTAAAAGTTTTCATCAATTGCCTAATGCTTAATAATAATTCCTGGGCATTCTGGAGTCTGCTGGCTGTTCACAGTTGGAAACCTGGATGATTTTGTTCTGTGATGTCCCCATATCTCATTCTGTGTAAAATACATTAGAACCATATTTCCTTTAAAAATGCTGAAGTCTCTACCATGACATTAGATCAGCAGCAAACACATTATCTGAGTGGTACTGGGTGAGGTGAAAAGGCAAGTTATATCAAAGCACTGGTTTATTTGCATATCTGCTGCATTGAATCACAAGTCCTTGAAACAATTTATTCAATATGCTCAAACCAATGGATACACAAGCTTTGGAAATTTCTGCTAGATGAAACCATTTATTGGCTGTCTCTTCCTATATTTTCACATCTACACAGTTTTCAACATCTGTTCAGCTTTTTCTGCATTGTGCATCTTCCCCATAAATAAAAGGGAATGCATTTAGTTTATTTACAAAATAAGGGGTTAGCTAGCATAGCAACTCAGAAACTGCAGGTTTCACTGCTACATGAGAAACCTAGTTATAGGATCACACTTCAATATATTAATTGACAGCAGCCATCTCTATATACTGTTCTTAAATTGAGATTAAAGAAAATCATTTCATCATCATAAAGAATTAGTTTATTGAGCAATAACCAACTGATGTTGGGTGTTAACCTGTTGCCAAGGTCTGCGATTTTCTGATGTAAATGAGTTCAACCATAACTGCCTCATGACAGTATTGCTATTAACACAGTACATAGGCAATTGGTGACACTGACATAGTAAAGTCATAGGAAGGAACATGACCTTTTCTTATTATCCAATTAAGTCTAAATAACAAAAATAAGATTCATGAGAGGGATTGTTTTCAGGAACTAAATCAAAAACAAAGCTCTCATTCATTTTGTTTTAAATAGCTAGGCTTGGAAGGACTAGATTTATTGGGAAATGCTGATTTTACCCCCATACAGATGTAAAATATTTCCATCGATAATCTAAATTTACAGGCAGACACAGAAAAGTGTTGTGAGAACTTATACAAAGTAAACACCATTAAAATCAAACTAATATTTCGACATGTATTTTTGAGCAGCCCAGTAGTGGCCTCATGTGAGTACAGAGCCACAAAGAATATCCACAGAGGAGACCACTGATCCCAACAGAGACAGAAGCATATGAATGGGTACTTCCCTTGAGAGGTTGACTGTTTTAATAACATCCCTCAGTTTCTCCTGTCTTTCCTGCAATAAGGAACACTGTAGACAGTGTGTCTCCACACACAAATAGGGAATCTGCTTAGAACAGTGGTTTTCAAACTTTTTTTTCTGGCAACCCAGTTGAAGAAAATTGTTGATGCCCGTGACCCAACAAAGCTATAGGTGAGGGGTTTAGGGTGTGGGAGGGGCTCAGGGCTGGGGCAGAGGGTTAGGGTGCAGGGGTGTGGGCTGCAGGAGGGGGTCAGGAATGGGTGGGTCAGGGTGTAGGAGAGTGCTCTGGGCTGGGGCAAGGGGTTGGGGTGCAGGAGGGGGTCAGAGCTCTGGGCTGGGGATGCAGGCTCAGCCGTGGGGCCAGGGATGAAGGGTTTGGAATGCAGGAAGGGGCTCCGGGTTTGGGGGGGGGGGCTCAGAGCTGGGGTAGGGGACTGGGGCGCAGGGTTGGGGCGCGGGCTTACTTCTGGCAGCTCCCGGTCAGCAGCGCAGCCAGTGTGCAGAGGCAGGCTTCCCACTTGTCCTGACACTGTGGACTGCGCTGCGCCCCGGAAGTGGCTACCAGCAAGTCCGACTCCTAGGTGGAGGCGTGCAAGCAGCTCCACATAGCTCTCAACCACAGGCTACCCACTCTCACCTCTGCTCCCATTGCCTGGTTCCCAGCCAATGGGAGCCGGACCTGCTGGCCACTTCCAGGGGCGCAGCACGGTGTGGGAACAGGTAGGGACTAGCCTGCCTTAGCTCTACAGCACCGCCGACAGGACTTTTAACGGCCCGGTCAGCGGTGCTGACCAGAGCCGCCACGACCCAGTTCCGGGTCGCAACCCAGAATTTGAAAACCACTGGCTTAGATTGTATTGAACTGATTTTCACAGACCTGTGACTCTGTGGCATCCTTTTAAGCTAGGTAACATGTATGACTTACTCTGGATGATGCTTTGGATAAGAGGGTCACATAGGAAAGGGTAGACACAGATGTCCTCATGTCTGAGGGCTGCTATTAAACACTACCAAAACTTTTGTAAACACTTAGCAGTCTTGTTGCTAAACCAAAGGACCTGAATTGGTACTGTTGTGCTCCCAGAGCAAAGCTTAGAAAGCATCTGTGAGATTGCTGAACTGGGATGGAGATAGGCATCCTTCAAGTCTACTGATGTTATGCAGTCCCTTTCACTAATGGCAGCTAGTGTGAATTTTAAGGTCTCCGCCTTGAGTTTTGATTTCTTCATGAATCTATTGGGATATTTGCAGTAGAGAACTATTCTATAGCCTTCTGATTTTTTTTTCTAGGAACTATATGGAGTAAAAGCCTTGTTTCCTCTGTGGCAAGGGACAGGATCTATTGCTCCCATTCTCAGAAGATCTAGGATGGCTGTCTGCATGCCCTGATTTCTCCTCTTCCTCAGGGAAGACTCCCCCCACCCCTTTCTTTAAATTTTGCTCTGCAGCAGGGAAGACACAGTCTGCCTGCCTGCAGCTCAAGAGGCAGATGATACTTGTACTGGCAGTTTCTCAGAACTGGGGCCAACCTCTCCTGCTACTAATTGACAAGTTTGGTCTGCCTTAAAGGCTGCATAGAGCAGAAACTCAACATCATGGATCTGTGGACCTCATTACAAATAAAAGCTAGTCCAAAATAACTCCCCTATGTGAGCACACTATTCAGAATTTTTTTTTAAAAAGTTACTTTATTCCAGAATACTTACTTTATTTTGAGTAATTATTTCAGAATAAAATCACTTATTCAAGAACACAGTGTCCACATGGGGGTTACTTTAGAATAGATAAATTATATCATCGCACCTATAGAGGAATGGGCAATCTGGAATTACTGTGCTTGTCAACTTCTCCCTGTGTAGACAAGGTCTTAGTATCATACTGGTGAAGTCACTTATGGTAGAACAGCACATCTACACTAGCGGTTTGTTCTGGTGTTAACTACGTATGTACAAAACATCCCAGCTTAGACAAGCCTTCAGTATGAAGTCACTTACATAATAGCAGAGCTTTCTTTATGGATGTAATAAAGCAGTAAGGTAACAGGGATAAAAGGAAACTTCGATAGTGTGGACCACTTAGAGTCTGTATCTGTCAAAGTGCATATGTTTCAGAAAACAAAAGCATGGTAGTGACCTGGTTGCTGCATTCCCACATGTTTGGAAGCTTAATTCTTGCTAAATCCTTAAAGAACTGCATACATTTTGTTAAAACTAGTTTTAAGTTTTGTCAAAACTGGTTTTATTAGAGATCTAAGCAATTAGTAACTCGCTTGCAACAGGAAAAATTAACTACAGTTTACCATATGTTGCATTACTCATTTCACCACTAGAAAACATGCACAGACGGAAAAGATTTCTGAATCACTAACTTTCCCTAGGGACACAAAAATGAAGACCTCCTTGCCTCCGTTTTTTTCTTCCAGATTGCAGAAGTATTCTTTGGGAAGAACCGATGTTAGGCTGCTCTTGGAGACTGTCGCTCTACTAAAACTTCTGTAAACATTCACTGTCCCACTGCTAAACCAAAGGGCCTGTATTGGTAGTGCTCCCAGAGCAAAGTTTAGAAAGCATCTGTGAGACTGCTGAACTGGGATATGGAAATAGGCATCCTTCAAGTCTACTGATGTCATGCAGTCCAACTTTTAGTTGTTGTTGCAGTGCTTCCCAATCACCTTATTAAATTTCTTTGGTAAGAAACGACTCTTGGTATCACTGGGATTCCAGGCACTACAAGGCAGCAACAATAAGGGGAGTGTTACTACTACAGACCAGACCTACGCAGTTGCTGGCATTTTAACCTCTGGCTTGTACAGACCTGCTCTGATCAGTCATGTGATACGATGTTTAAAATACTGGCAGCTGCCTACAGCCGCATCTATGCTACTGCTACCAATAGTGGGAAGTTGTAAGAAAATAAGTCTTAGTGCTGCCTTTGGAAACAATTTCTTACCATCCTGTTAGGACTGACAATGCAACCAGTATTAAAGCACCATAAATAGCAGCAAACTTCAAAAAACAAACCTGCAATCTATCCCTCCACTCACAATCAGCATCTATTTATGGTTACTGATAATGCTCTTACTTTTTTGTCCCATCCAAAGGTCTCCAACACCAATGGGAAAACTAATCTTCTGATTGTAAACCTTTAAAAGATTATCTGGAAAGGGAAGAAAACACTGGACTTGTGCCATTTTACATTTATTTGATGTATAAAGAAAGGCCTGAAATTTTTTATAATTTAGTCACAAAATTCATGCATAAAGGTGACCTGAAAAAAAATGGGTTTGTTCCCCCCTCTTGCTTCTGTGATGCATAAAGAAGGTCTGAAAGGATTTTTTGTTTTGTTATTTAAAGTGGTTTCTTTTGTGCTTTTTATCATTAGGAATTTAGGTCTTGTTGGGCTTTCACGATTTAAGAACTAGCAAAATGTTAATATCACAAAAGTAAAAAGAGTGAAAGTTGAGCAACTGACAAAGGCATTTTCAATGAGACTGCTTAAAAGCACGTTTTGTTTGTTAGCACAATGGTAAAGTAACATTTTGGAGAAATGGCATCTTTAATGAAGACCCAACATCCTCAGTATTCTAATTAAAGCATTGGAGCTCACAACGAAATGTTCCAGAGACCTCTCACAGGTCTTCCAACATAACCAAGGAAGAAGAAGCTTGACAGTTTTATTTTTCCTTAAAAATATCACTAAATAAAAAAAATTAAAATACATTTAAAAATTCAGGCTACCTTTATGTATTTTAAAGCAGAACAGCAGCACAAGCCCAACTTAAAATTCTTTGTAGATTGCCTGTAATAAGAAAAAAACCTCTTTGGTTTAGAATATTTTTAACCTGAACAAAACCTATCAGTATTGTCCGTACATATGAGCAATATAAATCAGTGATATTTGAGGACTTTGTTGATGTTACATTAAAACTAAACTTAACATTTCTGTATGTATGTATTTCACGAAAATAAATGTTTTGGGTAACAAAGTAAAAAGTAGATTCCAGAAGACTAACACTAATAAATTATGCACAAAATAAATTTACTGCTGAGATGTCATCTCAATTTTTAACAAACAGAAAATAAAACACATGTAGTGATAAAAGTAAAAGCTGGAGAAAAAAAAAAACCTCTGTACCAAATTGGGAGCTTCACTTGCCTAAATATATTTTAGCAAATGGAAACATTTTAAGAAACTTTTATTTGCTCAGCTCCAAAGAATGTGTGCACTTACTTTTGCAAGATCAAGAAATTTTACTTGTTTTTACTTTGCCCACGGTATCAAGGTATGAAAAATTCATGTTGGCATTTCAATACAGGAAAATTAAAACCCACACTATCAAATAAACTCAGAACTACTTAGATCTGCTTGCGTGCGCACAAAGTTCTTTCTTGTGAACATGGCTACAGTTGAAACTTGGTTCTGTATGCAAGTAGAGAGGAAATCAAAAATCCCATCAAGTGTTCATATCTCTGATTATCTACAAGTTCTATCATGCTTCCACACTCTGCACTGTGTTCGTGAAGCACATGATTTCAACAGGGATCAAATTATTTTAATGCAATAGTGGTTTCAACAGAAGATGAAACACATTCCTCATGAAAGAGTCATGCTGATACCACAACAGGTTCAATTAAATCACATAAAACTTAAAATCACTAAGAATACTTTAAAAGTCATTTATCCAGTGAAGTACACTATCTTAATCCTTTAACATTCCCAGAAACAATTCCAGCAGTGATAATGTTTTCACCCCTCAGCTCAGAGTATTACATTAAAAATATCAGGGTGTTTCAATCAAGTTAGATTTCAGAAGATTATTTAAAAGCATTTGCTCAGACTTATTAAATAGTTTAGTAGTTGCTTTTCAGAGCCCACTTATATATTGCATCTTTTTTTCCTCGTGAACAAGGCTGTTACTACTGTAGGTGGTAGAAATAAAATGGCTGGATCATTAAATCCCAGTCCCCCCATGCCCTGACTCAGATTCAAGAACAAACCCAAGACAAGTGACTCTCACTTAGCAGGTTAATAGAAACCTTAAATTTCACATTCACATTGTGTGATACAATTAGTCCTGCATAATAACTGTTTAAGAAAGCCTTTTCTCATCATTTCAGTTGCTTTTCTTTTACTAGAAATTAGAGCAACGTTATCTTTTCTAATTTAAGAGGAAAACCGGTCTCTTCGCTCTTGTAAATAAAAGCACAACTGACATGCATGCAAAATACAAAGGGGGGTGGGGGGAGAAGAGAGACACATCCAGTGCCCTGATATCCAGTTAGCTTAGCACTGGGAACATTGCTTTGTTTTTGCATCTGACTTGTGTGAAAATTAACCTTATGATCCTTCAATGATTTAAAATAATTATTTGCTATCCTCTTACCATTTTATACAAAACTTGATATCTACACCAAACTGATACTAAATTTCACTCCCCCGCCCCACTTCATCTGCTATAACATTTAAGCAGCACCTCTAATATGGAAATATTTATAGGGTTTATTGGGCAGAAACCAATCAGCAATAGAATAATCCAGTGGATTACCAAATTAAAAAGAAACAGATATAAAAAACATGCAGCAGGAACATTTAAACTCATTCTAGAACGATTAACAAAAAAGATTACAAATGCATATATTTGTATCAGTGTATTAAAGAAATTACATATTTCCTTCAATTAATTATTTTTTAAATTAATTATTATCTGGCTGGAAATTCACCGCAAGTGAAAACCAGAACTACAAAAAAGGTTGCTGCAATAGCAACCAGTCAAATTATATCATCACTAACCCGATACTAATTCTATAACAATACAGTATCACCAAGTATTATACCAGAAACAGTGAGTCACTGATGGCACACATGAAGTGACACAGAGTCAGCTTCTGAAAGCTAAGAATATTACATTCATCTAGCTACATAAAGAACTGATTTTGACCATACATATTTGATCCTGAACTTACTACTTTGCTGGAATCTAACATCTACAAAGATTAGTTTCATTACTCTCTAGGAACTCCAGAAAATTGGATTAGATTGGTTTAGGTTTATTTATCCATCAAGACTTGATATCCTTATTGTGATAAATATGCAGGCTGTTTTTCATAAAATATACCTGTTCATGTATTTATGTAGAATTTCCTGTCCTTAAAAAGAGAACGCTTAACAGGTTTTTAAAATAATGTTCTTAATATTTGAATCTGCTCGAGGGTTTTTGGAATGTAAAGTGTTGACAGCAAGCTACCATTAGAAGGCTTCCCTTCAAGGGTTTTGTCCAGTGCCTGCCAAATGAAAGCGAGACATCCTATGTTACCTTTGTAATAAGAAAAAAATCCGTTTGTATGATGTAGGAATTGGTTAAATATACTTCAGATATCTCATGCCTGAAAAGCTGCAAATAAACATGCAGAGTTTGCCATACAATACAACATGGTTCACTTTATGACAGGTTTCACAGCTCAAAGTACAAGGTTGCAGTCTCCATTGATATAGCTTATTTGAGAATGGATCAGATTTTCCTCTTCCGTTCTGTATATTTGTCCCAAACACTCCTACTTCAGCATATGTAATGTGTGTTATACGGTCAGTTCCTAGCACTACCTTTATTATGTTCTGTGATACACCTGAAGCTACTTATTTTGAGGTATTCCTATTGTTGCACACTAATTTAAAACAATGCTTGAAAACTCACAATGAGCTATAGAACTAAACAGCAGTAATTATGCATTGTATATTATATCTATGAAAATATTAAAACCACAGACAAGCACTCTGGGTGGCTGCAGTTTTCATATAAATGATTTTGGTAGTAGTCATTTAAATCACTTTACATGCAGTATGCAAGTTTCCTCTAGTAGCAGTTAATTAAAAAAGATATATAGTAAAGGTAAAAAAAGTAATATTGAAGTTATATTTAAAAATGCTAACTCTTCAAGCTATATACACGTACTGATAGCAATCTGAAATAAGTAGCTATTGTTTCAAGTTCAAACTGAGTTCTCAACTTTTAACTTCTAATGTAGATTATACACTCTCTAAGGCACCTCAAATTCATTATATATCCAAATTCATACAAAGCAAAACTTGTTTTTTCCCCAAGAAAGCAAGAAAAGCCCATCACTTACAGTCATTAGCTGATGAAATGTATACAAAACACAAGAATTACTCACCAGTCTTCAGGGAAATTCATTCTCTACCAAAAGCTTAACACACAAACAACAAAAACAACACTTGGAAACGATGTGAGGCACAGCTCTTTTTGTCTTTGAAGCTGCTCCCCAATGAGCACTGCACAGCCCTGACACGGCGAAAAAACCATCCTCTAGCTGTCAGGGTTCCAAGCCTCACTAGAAAACTGATACCAGAGTGATGTCACTCTGCTTCTCTAATGTTATTGCAGCTCCAAATCACTAACTCAGTTCTCTCCAATAAGAAATTGTTACCAATAAGTGTTATGAAACAAGACGTATTGAGCAATAAAAGCTATTTTCAACAAAAACTGAAACCAAGAGTATAGATTTTAAACATTACAGCTTGCAGGGGCAAAATACTGAAGTCCAATTACTTTAAAAAACAGTGTCAAATTATGTTACACAAACAGCAAATCTTTTACTTTACTTTCACTTATGAGACTGGGTTTCTATATGCAGCTTGAATTGCTCATAAAATACAGACTCATTTTGAAATTTCATCCTGTACTTAGGGATGCAGAGGAAGAAACTCACTGAATACAGTAACTATGTTTTGTATATTGCAGTAAGCAGTGATTCATATTCCATTTTCCCCACAAAACGAGGCAATAAAGGTCTGAAATTTTTAATCAAAATACACCAACAGATTTTAGACTTTTCTATAAAAAGAAATCACTCCTGAAAGTACATAATTTTAAAAGAGATTGAAGATGTCAAATCACTAATAGCAATTACTATAAAACAAATCATTACTCTGTAATGGGGTCAGCACCCACCTCTCACGAGCGCTCCCTTTTCTCTGGCCAATAGTGCCTGCAAATAGTAGTTTCCCACGGAGGCACCCACCTCTTGTGGATGTCCCCCTTTCTCTCTGTTAGGTGAGAGCCTGTTTTTCTTTTTTGGTCTTAGATCAGGGTGGCACCTGCCTCTCGCAAGAGCGCACACACCGCCCGGCCGCTAGCTCTCTCGGCTGGTCTTCGGCAGCTCAGCCCTCTGGCCAAGCTGCGCAAACTGTCCCACCTTCCAGGGTACACAAAGTTTTTTTTTGTCTCTGGGATGGAGTCACAGCACGAAGGCTTCTTCCCTGAGGCACTGCCTTCTTCGGCCACCCAGCCGGGGCCCTCTCGGTACCCTCAGCTGGTGTCCTTTTCAGCAACCCTCCCTGGGCTCAGTCCGCAACCAGACCAGCATGGCCCATCACGGTAATACTCTTACGGTTTTCTACTTTTAAGTAAATACATCTCTTCTTTATGTAAGGATATTTAGTCACTGACAAGGACTAGCTTCCTGTTTCTGAAAAACTTGCCAATTGAGTTATTTTCCAAAGCTGAAGCAAAACTTTAGCCTAACCGTTAGTTCTATATGATAAAAATGTAACATGACAGTTAATGATTAATGCTAAAACGTAACGATCATACCTTCGAGCCATCAATCCCTATTCTTCCAATAGATTTTGAAGATCTCGCTCTGCTGATTCAAGAAGGGTCATATAATATAAAGAAAGCATTTCCACATAATAGAAAATAATTATTCTGTTCTTCAGTCAAGCATACATATAGCTCTGACAAGGAAATTCTATTAGCATCATGTCATGTCATCAGGGGATAAAATTCCGCAGGACAAAGAGCAATGAGCAACTACAGAAAAGTGTGACATTTTGCACTCATGAGCTACTGACAGGTAGGATCCACTTTCCTACCCCCAAATAAACTACTACCTGTATCTACCATGTAGTATTTTGTGAAGAACAGAAAACCATACAGTAGCCTTACATATTTTTTCATACAGACACCACTGCAATTAGGTCACTACTTTGAAGACAGGCAGCAAAAGAGCACCTCTTTCAAAGGTTTTACTGAAGTTACTCAGGGGGATGGGCATCCTATGTACTTAAGGGTAATATGTGGAGGTGAGCTAATTCTATCTGCCACTCTGAAGAATCTTTATGAGTTCAGTAGGATTTTGTCAATGTAATTCCTAACATGCTGAAAATGGCCTAGTTATGGCCCTTCAGTATACATATCAATACTTCCATTGGTCAGATCATCTTGAAGCAATTCCAGGATTGGGGTGTGTGACAGAGCTAACTATGTTATAGTCTTTGCACCAGTATCTGAAGCTTACCCAAACTGATGAACTTTTGGGACCATGAATATTCCCAAAGGAAAAGTCCTATATTAGAAAAAAAAAATTATCAGCAACTTACAAAAGTCTCTTCTGAGGCCTGGTCTACCCAAGAAAAGTCTACTTAGCTTTATTGCTCAGGGATGTGAAAAATCCACACCCTTGAATAGTGTACTTAAGCTGACAATCTTCAGTGTAGACAGCAGTAGGTTGATGGAAGAATTCTTTTGTCAAACTAGCTACCACCTCTCAAGGAGGTGGATTACCTACATCAATAGGAGAATCCCTCCCATCAGCATAGGTAGTGTCTACACTGAAGTGCCACAAGCTGCACCGCTGTAGCATTTGAAGTGTAGACATACCCTAAAAAGCTCACATGGGTGGGTGGAGATAACCTATGTTAACCCACCACCAGCTAGCATGATGTTAACACACAGCAGCCTTTTCAATACAGAGTGTTAAGTTGTATTTAATGTAATTTTATGTCATTAGTTAATAAACGTTCAAAGACTACATAATTTGCCAGTATAGATAAAGCCTTGGATTGCTGATTTGCACTTGATAGAATTGCTGAGATTTGTTTCTGAGTATGCTCCCTGACTGTCCTAACTTCCCTTCAGATCCAGAGTAAGGACAACTTCCTGGTCTGGGAAGATGTGGATACCACAAGGTCCTATTGCAAGATAGGGACTCCCTTACAAAGCATCTAATAAGAATAATAGTGTAAAAGTTTTTTTATTTATTTATTTTTTTAAATGGTCTACCCATCTGCCATAAAGAAATACCCCCAGGCTGCTGCAGGAGAGAGAACAGTCCTAAGAAGGCAGAGAAATAAACAAGCCACCTCACTAACACTACTCCCTCCACCAAAAATGCTAAATTAATACAGATTATCAAAGTGCTTAAAGAAATTGAATGTTGTGACCACAATAATTTAAGGAATTCAGAAGATAAGTGAGCAGAACTGGGGAACTCTTCTAAAGGAGAAGCCTAGTCCCTGCTGGTATTCTGCCCTAAAACAGCACATAGGCTGGAGATCCACTTTAGAAGCTGCCTACTGACATCCTTGCTGATTGCCATCCATGCTGAGGTTAGCACTGAATGGACACAAAGACATCTTACCCCATGATGAGGCTAGAATGTAGACAATGCCTGGGAAGCTTACACAAATGCTACATATACCAGTTTGCCACTTCTATAGATAAATGCAGGACTTCGGTTTCCAGAGCTTTTAACTGCAGTATTACATTATTTTCATAGCAAAGTACAGAGACACAAAAGTAGAAAGATGTAGTTAAAGGGAAGGGGAAATGTCATCTGAGGAAAACGGGAATGAAACTGGGTTCTCCCTTCACCTCTGGTGAAAGTTATAAACCATTTTTAAGTTAAATACGTGGGAAAAAATGAGACAAGGAGTAAGATTGGAGGAGGGGATTTTCAAATCTCTGCAGCTAAATCAGTGACTAGCTGGCCATTCATTTTTTATATAACCTATTGCATTTACATTCAACAAGACAAACAGAGAAGCTACAGACCCCCTCAGCACTGATGGTAAATCTAACACTGCAGTCATAGAAAGATAGCTTGCCATCAACTACAGCTGTTGAGTAGGACACAGAAGGGTGTTTTTTTTTTTTTTTTTAAGGTTCCTACTTATGACTCCAGAAGCCACGATCTACTCTTCAGAGTAACACAAACATATGAGCTATTTCCCTCCCTTCCTTTTCTAAAGCATCCTTCATGACTTTTAATCCAACCATAAATATGGACTGCGGCTGTCTTTTCAAGAAGCAATCATGAAACTTAATTGATTTTCTAAAGTGTTTTATTTCACCACAAAATAGGTTTTCAGGCAAATGCGAATAGCAAAGCCTCCACAGTCTCTTGCTGCTCAGAACCAAGGACAATCGTGAGGCAGGAGACAAAAGTGCGCCCATTACTTCTCCATCACAGGCTTCTGCTCCCCCCAAGTGGTGGAAAAAAGCTTAATCCATACTCCATGAGGAGATAACGTAATGCAATTATGCATGCTTCACTGTTGCTTATAAAGTATCGTTCTGAGGAATCACTACTGTTTAACTTCTTTTCAACAGAACTCATCCTGTTCCTTATATAAAGAAGGGTTTGATCCTGCAAAGCCTCTCTGAAAAGCAGTCCCGTTTAAATCAATGTGACTATTCACCTGACATCCAGCCTTTTATCAAATGAATCATAAAAAGGTCAGAGAAAGATCTGTCTATTACACAGTGAAATGCATCTTTTTCTTTCTAATCTAGTACTGAAACCAGATTTGAATATGATCTACAACAGGGGTAGGCAACCTATGGCACGCGTGCCAAAGGCGGCAGGCGAGCTAATTTTCAGTGGCACTCACACTGCCCGGGGTCCTGGCCACCAGTCCAGGGGGCTCTGCATTTTAATTTAATTTTAAATGAAGCTTCTTAAACATTTTAAAAACCTTGTTTACTTTACTACAACAATAGTTTAGTTATATTATATAGACTTACAGAGAGAGACCTTCTAAAAACGTTAAAATGTATTATTGGCACATGAATACTTAAATTAGAGTGAATAAATGAAGACTCGGCACACGACTTTCTGAAAGGTTGCCGACCCCTGATCTACAATCTCAAATTAGGACTGTCACATTAAGTAAACTTGCAACAATGTGGCCACCACAACTAGTAGGCTTGGAAATATCAATTGTAAATTTATGTTTTAAAAACTGATCATCAATAATTCACAGGACAAAGTACTTATCTTGTGAATTTTCAGATTCAAAACCAGCAGACCATTAGTCCACCTTGCTTGGCATTCTCTGACAGTGTCTGTGCCAGAAGCTTCAGAAGGATGATTTGAAACTACCATAATGCAGGCTGAGTCAAAAGAGTTCAGGGTTTGTTTGTTTTTTCAGATAAGAATATTCAGATCTCCTTTAAATTAACTATATTGGGTTTATGACTGACAATATTACTCAAAAATAGTTAGTGGCTTACTATACCTAAAAGGATTGCTAAAAATCATTATATTGTGTATGTGACATTTTTCTTTTCTTGTTTATATTTGTGACACTCATTATGTGTTGTTTAACTTGATGATGCAACTAATTCATCGTTTAGAAAAGCATCAAAAATTAAAAAGCTGAGGATCACTGAGCTCAATCTTTAAAAAGGCCTAGGAATGTGACAGCTGCTCAACCCATCAAGACTAATAGTAATCTAAAAGCATTACACTTAACTGCGAGAGAATTAACAGTATATTTACATTTGAGATTGTCACAACAGAAGAATAAAGTAAAGCAACAGAAGTGCCCAAAATCACAAAGTCAGTACCAGTTTTAAAGGGAAAATTTCCTCATCAACAAGCAAACAAAGATCAAAGAGCTGATGAAAAGCACTGGCAGATTCACCCTTTCTTGCAAGTCTTTTGGCATAATTGTGCCATATAGAGTGAAAAACCATATGAAAAGAGTTTTGGTTGAGTGTGGGATTATTCAAACCAGAAATTCCAAATTAAACTTTTCAACAAAATAAACTGTTGGCACACACCCACATTCATCAAAGTCACAGTGTATGTCAGTTCTAGTTGCCTTGATATTCAGTAAGGAGAGTGGTAAGACTGGATCAAGTCTATGGCTTGACTGAGTATTCCGGAGGAGTATGGTTATATATTAGGTACAGTAACTCCTCGCTTAACGTTGTATTTATGTTCCTGAAAAATGCAACTTTAAGCAAAACGATGTTAAGCAAATCCAATTTCCACAAAAGAATTAATGTAAATGGGGGGGGGGGGTAGGTTCTAGGGAATTTTTTTTCACCAGACAAAACTATATATTATATAGATATATACGCAGTAGAAGTTTTAAACAAACAATTTAATACTGTTCACAGCTATGATTGTGAAGCTTGGTTGAGGTGGTGAAGTTAGAGGGTGGAAAAGGGTGGGATATTTCCCAGGGAATAAACTAGCACTCGGGCTGAGCCCTCAAGGGTTAACAGTTGTTAACATAGCCTCTCACATTCTACAAGGCAGCAGGAATGGAGGGGAGGGGAGAAAGCATAGCAGACAGAGACAGACACACACCTTGTGTGTGGGAGAGAGAGAGAGAGAGAGAGATGCATACTGCCTCTTTAAGTAAGCTGACCCACTCTTAAGTGCATTGTCTTTTTAAGTGGATCAGGAAGTCGAGACAGCAGCTGCTGCCCCAAGCGCTCTCTGTTCTCTGTCCATGTCCCCTCCCTGCTCTATATGGAGAAGGGGTAAGTGGGGTGCAGGAGCAGGGGGGAGGAGGACACCCTGACATTAGTCCCCTCCCCCTTCACAGCAATCAGTTGGCTTGGGGAGCAGCTCCAAGGCAGAAGGCAGGAGCAGCACATGGCAGTGGGGGCAGGGACAGCTGAACTGCTGATTGCTAGCCTGCTGGGCGGCTGCAGCACAGGGAACTTAGGGGAGCAGGGAGCTGATAGGGGGAGTTGATGGGGGGCTGCCGGTCAACCCTAGTTACAAGCCCCCACCAGCTAGCTGCAATGGGCTGCTCTTCCTGCAAGCAGGGGACAAAGCAGGCGGCTGCCAAATGACATTCGAAGGGAGCATTGCACAACTTTAAATGAGCGTGTTCCCTAATTGATCAGCAACATAACAACGTTAACTGGGACAACTTTAAGTGAGGAGTTACTGTACAAGCTGAAGAAACATGAAAAAGGTTGGCCCAGAATTAAGTGGAACGTAAGAGACATGACTTTTTAAAAGATTTTTTAACGTCTAAGCAAGAACCTTTGTGGATCCTTCCCCCCGATACATTTAATTCTCCCCCCCCTCCCCCGATACATGAAAGGAAGACACCATATTCCCATGTTCAGGACCTTGCGCTAAATCCTTTATATTGTATGTAAGAGAAGCATTTTCTGTAGGCCTGACTGGACCAATTCAGACGTGGTACAGCTCAATACATTTAATCTTAAAAAAAACCAAAAACCTTAAAGCCTCTAAATGTTTGTTTCTGCAGGCAGTAGACTAATGTATCGACTATAAAGTACCAATTGACAAACTAATTCTGTACTTGTTTCAAAAAACATTTAAATCTATTACAATTTGATAGGTATACTATAATTTTACAAGAACATGAAATTGTCTATACATAACATAGCACAGAAGAAAGTTCTAACTGTCAGGATTTTGGCTGGAACCTCTCAGAAGTTTTAGGTTAGGATTTTTCTGTAGCCCCATGAATCACTAACCTGACTTCTTTCCTTACTCTTAAATATTTATTATTTATTTTTTAAAAAATCCATTTACCATGTATTATTTGGGATTTGATGTCCTTTTTTTCCCCTGTAATGCTATCAATCCCCAGATCCTTGAGCTAGAATAAAGAAGCCTCTGCTCCTCTTCAACTTGTAAGTTCCTCAGATAGCTTTGTCTATTATTAAAACAATGAACACCTAGAACCAACTAATAAATAAAATCATCCTAACCATACAAGTGGCTTTATGGGCAGGGGGAAGGGATAGTTCAGTGGTTTGAGCATTGGCCTGCTAAACCCAGGGTTGCGAGTTCAATCCTTGAGGGAGCCATTTAGGGAACTGAGGTAAAAATTTGTCTGGGGATTGGTCTTGCAGGGGGTTGGACTAGGTGACCTCCTGAGAGCTCTTCCAACCCTATGATTCTGAGTGCTATATGCTCTTAAAAAAAAATCCCACATGAAGTAAGCACTCAAAGTTGCTGTTATATGCAGGAGTTCTCAAGTACTTCACCAGAAACACAGGAAACAAATACAAACAGGTCATTTTGTCACCTCCAGAATAAGAAAGGGCATCACAATTACTTGCTAATATATTTAATAACTGTCAACTGGCAATCTCATGTTTACTTGTACTGAAACGTGTATGTAATATAAAAATGTTTCTCGCTGTTTTAAGATGCCAGTTTCCTTCCTACAGATTAAGTTTTAAAGGATAAAGATACAAACCTTTTGTACATTTAGAAGCAGTGTGTTCCAGTGGCTAGGATACTAGTCTGAGTCAGAAGACATTGAGCACCTTTCCGCACCGGTTTCCCTCCCCGCCATTTGTCTATCTTGTCCATTTAGATTGTAAGCTCTTCAGGGTAGGGACTCTTACTATGTGTTTGTTCAGCTAATGTGACAAGGAAATCCTTTGCAGCCTTGAGACATCACAGAAACTCGCTAAATTCAAAATACTCTAAAAAGCAAGGAGCACTGAATAATACTATTTGCAAATAGTCTTTGTTATTAGTGTAGCAGTCTACTGCAAGTTATAGGTCTACTTTTTATATTAACTTTTTAAAAAAGTTACCCATGTAAAGTATTTACAGGCTAGATCTTAAATTAGTGTTTTGCCACTTTTGAACCAAATTTGAGCCTAACGGTCTTCAACTTTTTTTCCATAATACTTGGTTAATACCAATCCACTGCGGACAAATACCTATGATACAAGAATGATAAAGGTTTCAAAGTAAAATGCTCAAGTTAGAAAATGCTACAATTAAGGCGGCCACACAACTAAATATCATAAAACATACACAAGGCATGGGAAACCTTAATGTGGTATTTCTTAACTTCTAAATATTTGACTTTGCAATGACTGTTCTTTTAATGTATTGTGTGTATGCAGTTTCCTAGGTTTTTCATAAACCAAAGGGGAGAAAAAAAACACCAGATTCCACCACATGTAACCATAGTGACACCCAGCATGAAGTGGAACCTTGGCCACTTAGATCTATAACAGAGCTCTAACACTAACAAAGGGGTAACTGACTGAGATAGTAGGCTGTTAGTCTCTAAGGCCTGGTCTACACTGGGGGAAGGGGGGGGGGGGGAGAGAAGGGGAATCAATCTAAGATACGCAACTTCAGCTACGAGAATAGCGTAGCTGAAGTCGACATATCTTAGATCGACTTAAAATTACTTACTTCACGTCCTTGCGGCGCGGGATCGACGGCCGCCACTCCCCCGTCGACTCCACTTCCGCCTCTCGCCATGGAGGAGTTCCGGAGTCGACAGCAGAGCCATCGGGGATTGATTTATTGCATCTAGTGTAGACGCAATAAATCGATCCCCGATAGAGCGATCACTACCTGCTGATCCAGCGGGTAGTGTAGACATACCCTAAGTAGCCAGCCACTAGTGGGGAACAGCTCATTTGTTAGACAAAGGAATGCAGGGTATTAGGGGTCCTGGGTTCTATATCTGGATCTAGGGTGACCAGATAGCAAGTGTGAAAAATCGGGACAGCGGGTAGGGGGTAATAGGAGCCTATATAAGAAAAAGAACCCAAAATCAGGACTGTCCCTATAAAATTGGGATATCTTGTCACCCTATCTGGATCTAGATAGGAATGTGATGTAGTGGTCACAAACAGCACAGTGATGACCATAGATTTAACACATTCATTCTGAAAGGCTAGGTAGCTAAGGTGATAAGCCTTGTCATATTAGAAACTTGGAGTTCCAGTCCCAGCTTTGCCAGAAGACATTTTCTGGTATTTCTCAGTTATTGTATTTGTAAAAATGGATGAAAGCTACTTGCCAGCTTCCAACAGTTGTGAAGTGAACAGAATAGAGCAGAGACTAACACACATGATCTCCTGGCTCCCTATCCAGTCCGTCGTCTCATAGGCCAAAAGAGGTGGAGGCTAACTGCTGCTGTTGTACTCTCCATCTGAATCTAAGCAGTTCATTGGGGATGGAAGCATGCTCAGTGGAGTTGGTATGTCTGTATATTTAAGCAGCAAGTTTCTAACCAGCTCTACTGAGCATGTGCAAGCTGCAATTTTCAGAGGTTTATGACTAAGCCAAAACTGGGTGATAGTTGGGGGAAAAGTAGAAGACACCTCTGACACCAGGGCTTTCCTCTAAATTTCAAGTTCATGCTCCAAAAGTACAGAGGTGTTAGAGCTCTCCAAAGAAACAGCTCTCTCTCTCTCTCTCTATTTTATATACATACATATACACATACATACATACATACACACACACACACACCCCTACATTTTCAGTGAAACTGACATACAAAATTAAGCAAGAGGCAGACAGCAAGCACGGAAAATTTCAACCTGAACAGTTGAAGTGCAGCAAAGTTAGAAGCAACTCAAAACAGTCTTACAATGGAAAGCATTAGGCAAACTAAACTATAGGCACTGCCTACAAAAACTGGATACTGGACCTCTCGTTATATGAAATACAAGAGTTAAAACATTCTCAGTGGAAGCACAAATCATCCTTGCTTATAAAGACCTATTAGGGCCCTTCCAAATTCACGGCTGTGAAAAACGTGTTGCAGACATGAAATGCGGTCTTTTGTGTACTTTTACCCTATACTATAGGTATCATAGGGGAGACCAGCATTTCTCAAATTGGGGGTCCTGACCCAAAAGCGGCAGGAGGGTCATGAGATTATTATGGGGGGATCGCAGTATTGCCACCCTTACTTCTGCGCTGCTGCTAGCAGCGCTGTCTTCAGAGCTGGGCTCCGAGTCAACCGCTGCCACTCTCCGCCCGACCAGCTCTGAAGGCATCGCTGCCTCCAGCAGCAGTGGAGAAGTAAGGATGGCAATACTACAACCCCCCGCCCCAACCCTCTTTTAATCAGAACCCCTACAGTTACAACACCATGAAATTTCTGATGTAAATATCTGAAATCAAATTTACTATTTTTGAAATCCTATGTCCGTGAAATTGACCAAAATGGACCACGAATTTGGTAGGGCCCTACCTATAATAAATTAGACTTATGTACCCTAAAGAATGGAGAACAAGTAGCTGACAATTTGAAAACAAATTAATAGAAACTAGCAGAGTAGAATTATCAAACTAAAGGAGAACTGTGTTATTCTTGACATTCTATCATCCTAGTTACAACTATTTCATTTATTATAGGCTTTTTGAATAAGTACACAAAATTGTAAATTTACCTGGGGAATGACTTTATTCCTGCCAATTTAATCATTCCTAATTTGAAGGATGTAGCAGTGACAAGCTTTTTTAAAAAACTGGGATTATGTCTTTTTGTCCTTTTGGTGGATTCTGAAGGACGACTTTTTGTAATGTGTTTGTGGGTAGTGATTTTTTTTTAAATACACAATTACCACCACAGAAATATCAGTCATGTCAAGTTTTGTGTTTTGGTTTTGCTGGAGGATCTCTGAGGTGTCAGACATGTATTGTTTTAGATTTTTATTTTCAATACCTGGAAAGATACTGGAACAAATTATTAAACAATCAATTAATAAGCACTTACAGGACAATAGGGTTACAAAGAATAGCCAGCATGGATTTATCAAGAACAAATCATGCTAAGCCAACCTAATTTTCTTCTTTGATAAGGTTACAGCCTAATCCCAACATGACATTCTCAAAAGCAAACTAGGGAAACGCAGTCTAGATATAATTAGTTTGGTGGGTGCACAACTGATTGAAAGACCATAATCAGAGTTATCAATGGTTCACTCTCACACTAGGAAAACACATGTAGTGGGGTTTCACAGGGGTCAGTCCCGGGTCCAGTACTATTCAATATTTTCATTAAAGATTTGGATAATGGAGTTGAGAGTATGCTTTTAAAATCTGCAGATGACACCAAGTTGGGAAGGGTTGCAGAAATTTGGGAGGACAGGATTAGAATTCAAAACAGCCTTGCCAAATTATAGAATTACTCTGAAATCAATAAAACTAAATTCAATGAAATTAAAAAAAAAAACAAAAAAACAAAAAACAAAAAACAAAAAAAAGAAAACAAAGGGCAAATTTCTTCACTTAGGCTATGGCTACACTGGCGCTTTACAGGGCGGCAACTTTCTCACTCGGGGTGTGAAAACACCCCCCCGAGCGCAGCAAGTTACAGCGCTGTAAAGCGCCAGTGTAAACAGTGCCACAAACAAGATGCCTGATTTATTAACCCTATATAGCAATAACTTCCTCAAATACATTTTTTTAATCTCTATGTCAGCAATTTAACAGAAATCAAATAAAACTAATTTAATATTGAAACTAAAAACTTCACAAAATACCACATGTGGAGACGGCACCCACTATCAGTCGAACACAGGAGTTCCACTGAGCAGGATCTTTCCCTCCGTTTTATACCAAAAACACTGTCAGCGCTCATCATATTGAGTCAACAATGTGATGCTGTTGCGAAAAAGGCAAACATTCTCGGATATATTAACTGGCATGTATAGAAGACACAGGAAGTAACTATTCTGCTCTACTCAGCACAGATGAGGGCTCAGCCTAAGTCCTGTGTCCAGTTTCAGGCACCACACTTTAACAACTTGGACAAATTGGAGAGTTAAGAAGAGAAACAAAAAAGATAAGATTTTAAAAACATGACTTATGAGAAATGACTGAAAAAGTTAACATGTTTAGTCTAGAGAAGTCTTTAAATATGTAAAAGTTTGTCATAAAGGAAAAGGATCAATTGTTCTCCATGTCCACCAAGAGTAGGAGAAGAAATCACCTGAATTTTCAGCAAGAAAGATTATAGTCAGAGACTAGGAAAAGCTTCCTAACTACAACAGACTAACTAGTGAGGTTATGGGGGACCGGCTGAGGATGCTCACGCTCGCAGCTTCACACTCCACCCTGGCAGAGGATGGCAGGCTGGGGCACAGTGCGCAGCCCGCAATGGATGTGGGGGCTCCTAGCATGTACACCAGAGACTGTGGGGGGAGAGAAGGGACAGGTCAGTGCAAAACAGCACACCTTCCTCTTGCCACCAGCAACCAAGATGTAGGGGACAAAGCTTAGTGCCCAATATTCCTCACCGCAAAAAGCAACCCCCCCCCGCCACACACACACACTGCCTGCAAGCCGGACACTGAGGAAGGGAAGTGGAAACCTCCTAGTTGCACTCCTGCTGCTCCCCCAACCCAATCTTCCCTGCCCCACAAAAATCCTTCTCCAAACCCTCCACGCCAGGGGTCGGCAACCTTTCAGAAGTGATGTGCCGAGTCTTCATTTATTCACTCTAATTTAAGGTTTCACGTGCCAGTAATACATTTTAATGTTTTTAGGTCTCTTTCTATAAGTCTATAATATATAACTAAACTACTGATGTATGTAAAGTAAATAAGATTTTTAAAATGTTTAAGAAGCTTCATTTAAAATTCAATTAAAATGCAGAGCCCGCCGGACCGGTGGCCAGGACCCAGACAGTCTGAGTGCCACTGAAAATCAGTTCGTGTGCCGCCTTCAGCACGCGTGCCATAGGTTGCCTGCCCCTGCTCTACCTACACAGGCTTGTGAGGCTGGACAAGTGGAATGGAGCTATGCGCCCTGGAGCTGCGCTGAAGGGTTAGGGCAGGGGTTCTCAAACTGGGGGTCGAGACCCCTCAGGGGATCGCGAGGTTATCACATGGGGGGTTGCGAGCTGTCAGCCTCCATCCCAAACCGCGCTTTGCCTCCAGCATTTATAATGGTGTTGAATATATTACAAAGTGTTTTTAATGTATTAGGGGGTGGTCGCATTCAGAGGCTAACTATGTGAAAGGGGTCACCAGTACAAAAGTTTGAGAACCACTGGGCTAGGGTCAGGAAGGAAGTGGAAAGATGTAGTTGGGAGGGGAGGAAGGGGGTCAACGCCCCTACATGCCCCTCCCCAATCTCTGTCCCTGCATATGATGTCACAACTTCACAAACGTTGCTCTTATGCAGCAGCTATGTTGCTGTTACCAAGTGGACAATTCATGGTAGGGAAGGCGTCCCGAGGGGAAATGTTGCTTGTAAGCAGCAATTGCTCTTAGACGCTTGTTTGCAGCAACACCTTGTATTGTATTGCATGAATGCCCCTGCGTATTACAACACAGTGCTGCTGAAGAGATGGTCTCTTAAATGAGTAATGCAGAGTTCCTAACCCTCTGTGATAATTAAAAATCCAATTGACCAGGAAACCTCTGCAAAATATTGGTAGGAACAGTCACAACTAAGAGCAGGACAAATTCCTCTTCACATAAAGAATAGCAGTGGAAAATTAGATACTTTTGACACCAGTCTTGCAAAAAACAGACCACAATTCACAGTAAAATCCTGGGGGATATCATGGTACAACAAATTTTCTTAATTTCTGCTAAAATTATCTCAGTAGAAGGCTTCGGATCTGATTACTGATTTTTCTATGCTATGCAAAGGTTATTTCAGAGTTTTTGATTTTTGAAGTGCTTCACTTTGGGGAACAGGAAGAAAATTAATGACAGCAATTATCAAGTGCTCTGGAATCAAATACTATTTCCAAGACTCGAACCCACAGAAAAATCCTATATTTCCCTTATATGTACAAAGACTGGGGCTACTTTAGTCAGACATTTTGTGAACTACTAGTGAGACAAAGCACAGAGTTTTAGCTCCACAAGATTTTCAGAAACTTGTACATGTGAAAATAGGGTTGTAGTGAAATTCCTAACCATTTCAACACAACAGTTTTTCACAGGTGACCTCTTTCCTCAATCAATTCAGTTAATAATGTAACTAAGACCATACAGTATTCATTTCTTGATTATTTTATTCTGGTCAAACAGAGCTCCATAGTAGATATTTCTTTTTGCAACCAAAGACAAAATGTATGTATTGAATGCAGTTAAAGAAATTCTAAACTAGTATCCATTTTTCTCTATTTCAGAAAATATACTTTGTCCTTGCACGACATTAAATAGGAATTCGGGGCTATACCTAGTGATTTCAATAGAACAAAAACAGATGCATGTTGTAAGAAATGAAAGAAGTGCTAAGGAACAATCAGACAGGAAGTATGGTCCAGCAGTTAAGGTGCTGGCTGGTGACTTGGGAGATAAGGGCTCAATTCCCTGCTTAGCAGGACGGTACAAAAATTAAATTTGACAAAAGCTGACTTCACACTCTTAAAAGCAACCATTCATTTTTGCTGTTCCTGGACTGTATGAATGCAGGAAGTGGTATTGGTGATTCAGTAGATGGCACTCTTCTTTATCGATCCATGCCCCGAGAATGGTTCAATGGGGGTATTTTTCAGCAGATGAGGAGATTTAACTTCTAGACAAATTCCATCTGGTGTGATGACTACCTACACCACCTCCCCCTGGAGTTTCTATTTATATATTTCCTGCCCTAAACTCTTGTGCTTCTGTGCTGTTCAACAGCTGCCATATTTCACCAGAAGTAACTGAATTGGTCCCTACAATAAATATAGGCTATTTATATAATATAAAGGCTATATAAAGTACTAGGAAGGCACTAAAACACTTATTCTGACAGTCTCAGCATGACAGATCCTAAAGAAATAGGTCTTTGCTTTGTTGAGATAGAAATCAGAAGCCTTTCTGAAGTATTGGACCTCAGGGATGAAAAGACCGTTAACTGTTGCAGAAAATGAACTCTGAAAAGAATACATTTTCCTTCTAAGCTTAGGGTATGACAGCCTGAGATTTCTTAGACTATTTTCTCTAGGGAAAAAGATACAAACCAACTCCCAAACAAAATTTAAACAAAAACACATTTACATTTAGACCAACAATGAAAATTAACTTCTTGGTTCAAATTTCTCATTAGCAAGACAGCTGTTTAATAACGCTTAGATAATTAAAAAGTTACTTTACACCTTAGAAATCTCCATGTAGTATTTGTTTCCACTGAGTACTGATTGAACTTCAATTATTCACATGTTAGTTCTACAAAGACAGGGGAATTTGTTGATATATATGAGCATGGCTATGTTATGCTCATATGCTGCTCTAGAATCCATATACATGCTCTATTTTATCTGAAGGTACAAGATGCAAAGGGAGCAATCATTCAAATCTGTATTAAACCTGTGAATGAGTGTAAATATAGGCAATGGCTAATGCTTCGAGTCTGTTACGGAGGTCATGGATGCCATGATTTTCCGGGACCTCCATGACTTCTGCAGCCAGCAGGTACAACTGAACCCAGGACCCCCAGAGCAGTCCGGGCCGTCCCAGGGCCAGCCACACCACCACCACCCCGAGCACTGGCAGCCACCCCAGAGCAGCAGCTGCATCCCTGGAGCCCCCCCGAGAATACCCAAGATTTAGTCAGGTGTATATAGTACAAGTCATGGACAGGTCACGGGTCCATGAATTTTTGTTTATTGCCTGTGACCTGTCCATGACTTTTACTAAAGTTACCCACGACTAAATCGTAGCCTTAACAATGGCTAATGAGACAGAGAACGCTTTGGGGTTCAACCCACACCAGTAAGACACTGTCACCACCTGCCCTGCAAATCTGGGTACCTTCAATGCTATGTTGCCATGGTTCACATAGCTGACACCAACAGCCAGCACACAAGCATGCAGGTCACACCCTGGCTTCCACCATCCAGTTACTTTTTGCTAGGTGACCCAACACCTCTCCAGTCCCAAATTTCCCCCAAACCATCAGCCTGTAGCATCAGATCTCTTGCTGAACACTTACAGAATTTACGTTTGCAGCTCCAAAGCTTATTACCTTAACTGGGGTTAAACACCTAATTTCAATCAATGCACTGAACTGTTTTATAGTATATTTAACAAATGTCATAGATTTAAGTGCTATCAAGTAGACTGAGTAAGAACAGAAATGGTTAAATGAACAAAAAAAAGTAAAAATATGCTAAGACTAAAATGTATAGAAACTTGCTGAAATTCTTTGCTTACGTCTATTTCTCACCTGTACTCGGGTCTCAGAAACTTCAACCCCTTTGGTTACACTGGTCTACAATTTTTGAGAAGTTGTCTGCTTCAGAGATAAAATGCGCTATTTATTATGTATTTTGATGTGCTGAATTCAAATATAACAATTAAAACAACTGATTGGCTACTGTTTCTAAGATATTTACGTTTTTACATTTTATGTCTATGTATATTGTGTAGATAGAGGTTTAATCATAAATTGTAAACCTAGGTCTCTTCATGTGTTTATGGTTGCTTTACATGATAATATTTCACTGGTCCTGTTTATGTAACACTTTAAAAATCAGCAAAAGGGTTATCTAAATAAAATTTATTATGAAACAAAAGGCAAAAAACTATTACGTACATAGCTTAGTCCTATTCAGTGTCTACTCGGCGCTTCTTGGCTTGTCTCTTGTATTCATTAAATGGAGCATCTCTTGTCACTGTCCAGCAATAGTCTGCAAGCACTGATGGGCTCCATTTGCCCTGATAGCGTTTCTCCATTGTTGCAATGTCCTGGTGAAATCGCTCGCCGTGCTCGTCGCTCACTGCTCCGCAGTTCGGTGGAAAAAAATCTAGATGAGAGTGCAAAAAATGTATCTTTAGTGACATGTTGCAACCAAGGCTTTTGTATGCCTTGAGGAGGTTTGCCACCAACAACCTGTAGTTGTCTGCCTTCTTGTTTCCCAGAAAATTTATTGTCACTAACTGGAAGGCTTTCCATGCCGTCTTTTCCTTGCTATGCAGTGCATGGTCAATTGCATCATCTCGAAGAAGTTCACGACAAAGACACCTTCCTTCATCTTAGCTTCACTTAACCTTGGAAATTTTCCACGGAGGTACTTGAAAGCTGCTTGTGTTTTGTCAATGGCCTTGACAAAGTTCATCAGACCCAGCTTGATGTGTAAGGGTGGTAACAAAATCTTCCTTGATTCAACAAGTGGTGGATGCTGAACACTTTTCCTCCCAGGCTCCAATGACTGTCAGAGTGGCCAATCTTTCTTGATGTAGTGGGAATCTCTTGCACGACTATCCCATTCACAGAGAAAACAGCAGTACTTTGTGTATCCAGTCTGCAGACCAAGCAAGAGAGCAACAATCTTCAAATCGCCACAAAGCTGCCACTGATGTTGGTCATAATTTATGCACCTCAAAAGTTGTTTCATGTTGTCATAGGTTTCCTTCATATGGACTGCATGACCAACTGGAATTGATGGCAAAACAGTGCCATTATGCAGTAAAACAGCTTTAAGACTCGTCTTCGATGAATCAATGAACAGTCTCCACTCATCTGGATCGTGAACGATGTTGAGGGCTGCCATCACACCATCGATGTTGTTGCAGGCTACAAGATCACCTTCCATGAAGAAGAATGGGACAAGATCTTTTTGACGGTCACGGAACATGGAAACCCTAACATCACCTGCCAGGAGATTCCACTGCTGTAGTCTGGAGCCCAACAGCTCTGCCTTACTCTTGGGTAGTTCCAAATCCCTGACAAGGTCATTCAGTTCACCTTGTGTTATGAGGTGTGGTTCAGAGGAGGAGGATGGGAGAAAATGTGGGTCCTGTGACATTGATGGTTCAGGACCAGAAGTTTCATCCTCTTCCTCGTCTGACTCAAGTGAGAATGATTCTGGTGCATCAGGAACCGGCAGTCTTTCTCCGTGGGGTACTGGGCGTATAGCTGATGGAATGTTTGGATAACGCACAGTCCACTTTTTCTTCTTTGACACACCTTTCCCAACTGGAGGTACCATGCAGAAGTAACAATTGCTGGTATGATCTGTTGGCTCTCTCCAAATCATTGGCACTGCAAAAGGCATAGATTTCCTTTTCCTGTTCAACCACTGGCGAAGATTTGTTGCACAAGTGTTGCAGCATATGTGTGGGGCCCACCTCTTGTCCTGATCTCCAATTTTGCAGCCAAAATAAAGGCGATAGGCTTTCTTAATCATAGTGGTTATACTGTGCTTTTGTGATGCAAAAGTCACTTCACCACAAACATAGCAGAAGTTATCTGCACTGTTCACACAAATACGAGGCATCTCTGCTCACTTTGGCTAAACAGAAATGTGTCCCTTTGCAAAATCAAACACTGACAAATAAGAGCACGACACTGTATGATTTCTAGGGCAATTTGTTCAGCAGAGTGATGTAAGCTTCGTTATGATTGCATCATCCATGACTTCTAGGAATAACATGATGCATTTCATATCATGTATGACGCAATACCAGCTTCAGATTGCATCATCCATTGTTTTGCCTAAAAAGCAAGTACTGTCCAAACCCAGTTATAGATTTATTCATAGATCCAGTCAAAGATGTATTTTACTCATTTCCGGTTTAAATTGAGATCCCTTCCCTTTATAACTCACTTATCCTCCGCCATTCCCAAGTCAAGGGTCGTATATACTGACCCAATAGCATATCTTGAAAACTAGAGCCAATCAACAATTTTAAGCATCATTTTCGTTCTCAGTGACCCAGAATTAGTAAAGTTTGACTACATTTATTTCAGAAGCATTTTGGCTGTAGAGCAGTGTTACAGGATCCAACATTCTGAGGTTTCAAGAGCTCTGGCTTCTTTAATCCATCGAGTGATGGATCACTCTGGGGTTCTCTCCCCATTCTTTTTATGGTCTACTAAACCTTTGAAATATATTCTTTGAAAAGTAAGCCCAGACAAAGCTGCTCTCTCCTGCTGGCATGCAGACACCATGCTGTCTTCCTGAAGTTCACTGACCCTGCTTCAAGAAGCATGCAGGCTTCTGGGATGCAGTCTCCATCATCCATTGAGACTTAAGTAGTTATCTCCCACTTGCTATCCTGATGGGTTTGTTTACCTCACATGTAAATGTGCTTTTCTTTGTCCTTGGTGACATCTTGTGCAATTTACATCAGAGATACATTCAAGCAGGTGGAACCCATTCCTGTATCTAGAACAGGTGGGGCTTAGGCACTGCTTGCAAAATACATTTTAAGCACATATTTGCTGCATAAATCTGTGAAGTCCTTCTGTGGGTTTACTATACAAAGAGCACTCAAGAATATCAATGATCAATTATTAGTTTTCCAAAGACATATTACATGCCGTCTACCATGACAACAGTGTGCCCACCGGCACTGAGGTGCTCTCAGGGTCACAGATTCCTAAATACAGATTAAAAATAATAAATTTGAGTTGACTGTGTCCAAGTAGGAGAAAAACAAAAACCTGTTAATCTTTAGTAAAAAACGTATTAGTATTTTCACACATTGGCATATTAAATGCATTCAAGCCCCCCAATTTTTCTACAAGACTCTGAAATATTGGCTTTTTACTCCTGAATATCAGAAGATAGTTTGCTACAGCAACAATTTAGCAAGAAACAAAAATGAGTCAGTCCTTCCATTGTGTATGCTTCTATACATTTAAATTCCTTTCAAGAACACGTGATGCAAAACCTGATTCTCAGTTGAACTAAATGCTTAAATAAAGCCATTTTCTTCTGTTGAACTGAAATGTGCACTAACCTGTAAATGCCCCCTACACATAATATTTTAAATGTTCATATTCATTAGAGCAGTAGGGAGGTTCCTAGTTCCTCTGGACAACTGTGGACATGCAGAAGCAAAGAAACCGTATAGAAGGTGGAAAGATTTTTTAAATACCTTTTGGCAAAGCATGTCGCTGAATATGCTGCAAACATTTATTCAGTCTTTCTACCACCACCAAAAAGGGGGGAAATATTTCCACTTTTTTGGTCTAAGCTGCATTGCTAGAGGATCACACATGGATACTCAATGAAAGGTTTCTCCTTCCACCTCATCCAGGTAATGTTGTCAAGATAGTCCTTGACAAGTTTCAGTTTTAGAAAATCTTCAACCCTTTATTCTCAGGCTTCCATTGTCTTCTGCACAGTACGAGATACAGGAATAGCACTTGTTAGCATCACCCTCTGGCTATGAAAAGTGATTAGCCACCTCGATGACAGCTGCTAAAGTTACTCTGTACATAATATTCACCTGCTGCTGGCTAAAATCAGCTGTAACCCCTGGAGCCCCAAACAGGTCCCTGCCATGAACAACTAGCTCATTTCCTAGTGTGGGAAATACAAAGCCTCAGTCTCCACATGCCACTGTCAGAATTTCATTTTTCATATTCGAAGGTTTTTTGTAATTTTTTAAATTGCAAACTTCTTTTGTAAATGCCAAAAGTTGTCATTTGATGAAGCAAAGAAAAATGACTGACTATTTATTAGGTGTTTACCATGCCTTCTCTCCAAATCCATAGCTGTAATTTAACTATACAAGACTAATATACTATGATAACATCTATCAAATTCAACAGAACTCAGTCCAACATTAATTTCAAACCCTGGAGATACTGAAAGAGTAGAAAAACTCAATTCTAGAGATTCTAGGCTCATGCAGCCAGAAGACCAATCTTCAACAGCTCCACCTGCTGGCACTAACATGCAAAGCTAGAAAGACTCAAAATAATCCACACTGGGACGTCCACGATTGGAAGGTGAAGATGAATACTACTAGGGGAATTCCGCGCATCTGTGGACATGCAGAATTCCTCTGTCTTGCATTATTTTGTATTTCCCCCGCATAAAAAAACATTTTGCCTAGGAAGTGCTACAGTTCCGCCTTTTGCCCACCAGAGGCTGCTGTGGCGCCAGAACAGCCCTGTGTTCATGCCAGCTGTTCAGGTGACAACTCCAGCACTTAGGCAAAATGTATTTTATGCAGGAAAATACAAAATTCTATTGCCAGTGCTGCAGAATTCCCCTGCGGAGCCAGGTTAGGACAGAGTGGGGCACACAGGGCTGCTGGGGGGGGGGGGCAAAGTTAGAGACTAGGATCAGAATGGCTAGTGGGGAGGGGACAGACTTGTGCATAGGCTCAGGAGCCAGTGGGGTGACAGTGTTGAGCCTGGGGATGGGGCGGGGTGCAGGGACAGGGGTAGACGTGCCTGATTGAATGGGAGAAGCGTGGGGTCAGCCAGGGTCTACATGGAGGAGGCTTCCCAACTCCCTAACAATCCCCCATCCCTGCCCAAAAACCTTCTCCCACCCACACCCAACGCCCTCCAGGTTCACTCCTAGGCTCCTTCCCTCTCCCTCAACTCCTCTATTACCCCTAACTCACCCAAACCTTTGCACTGCTTCTGAAAGCTGCAGGAAATACAGTTCTCTATTGTAATTTAAATGAATTACACAAAGTTCTGTATTAATATGCCTATTAAGGAATTTGTCAAAAAAAATTACCGGAATCTGTTTTTGGTCTGTATTGTTACAGACATACTTGCTGACAGATATTTTGAAATAAATTACCAAAATAATTGAAACGGGGATGATATTGTTATTTTGACAAATAAAATATGCAGAATTTTCAAATATTGTATGCAGAATTTTTAGTTTTTTTGGTGCAGAATTCCTACAGGAGTAGGAATAACTCAGTTATAATGGGGCATGTGGTTGCTTTTAAAAAAAAATTTCAAAACATTTTCCTTCCAATTTATGCCAATTCCCTGTAGAATGAGTTATGTAATAATTTACCCTTTTTTTCTTATATTTTTATTTGTATCAAAAACATTTGAGATACTACAGCCAACTCAGTACCAAGTAGTGTTGTGCAGTTTCTTTTTTGTTTGGAAAAATTAGATATTAAATTCACCTCCCAGTAGTGAAAAAATAAGTTCCCTCCCCCCCACACACTGTGTGAGAAGACTAACTCAAATAGGACGCATTTTCCCATTGTAAGCATCAGATTCTAGCAAATTGTCTAAAATTGGTCAGGAAGGTTTGAAACAGAATGCTAACAAGGTTTCTTCAAAATAAACTTTAGTTTAAAATTATTAAGCTTTCTATGTGTGCTAGTAGTAAATGTTCTCATTTATAAATCTACTTCTATGAAAAAGAATAAGCCTTTGCTGTCCAAAGGATTTCAGTCACTGAAAAGCTGACAGACAGCTTAAATATTAGACCATTTGCATATAAAAATTATAATTCACATAAAACACAAATAGATATAACTAATTTTCCATGTTTTGCCTTTTGTTTTATATGCCACATAACTGCTGGCTATTCAGAGACATATCTGTGCTGTAGGATACAGGTGTTTAGCTATTACCCTAGAGATACAGTCCAGATGAGACTTTACAGGTCTTTTCTATTCCAAATCAACATGCAGAAGACTGAAGTATTGCTAAAAACATTAAATTATTTCAGCACCTTCTCTTGGACAATATATTCTTATAAATCTACAGTATCATTTATGAAACAGATTTTGAGGTACTGCAACTCTGAACAGTGCAGTAAGGTCATTCAAATTTTGCTGCACTCTTCAAAGTACAGCTTCCCTATTGAAAACAGCACTGAATAAGTCAGCAATCCTCTCTCCACAGGGAAAAATCCATTAACTTTTTTCACCCTTCGCAAACCAATCTACATTTTAGTAGTAAAGAGATGTTTTATATTGCCAGTCACAGGACTGAGCACATTCTCAATGCTACCAAAAACAAAAAAGCCATACAACTCCTCTAAAACTCCATCCATCACACCTCCATGCACAGCCTAAAAAAATCCACCCTACTAGTTTGAACACTAACCATTCACTCATGATGTCCAGAACGTCTTTAAAACCCACTCTCTTACTAGATTAGATCTCCATAGGTAATTGTTGCAATAGCCCACATAACCAAGGTCTCAAAAAGAGAAAATGCACAGACCATTTCATAAATAGGGTTGAGAACCCAAGATATGGGCATTTCAGATGGAGAAAAGAAGATTTACAGGTAAATATTAGATGTTCTGCGCCCCCAGATTATACCTCCAGGCACAGCAATCCCTTCATTCAGAGAAAAACCATGGTGTTCAGAAATTTACTACTGCACTGAACATACAACCAAATGCAACGTTCTAAAGCAAACTGGTCAGGATACTAAGACAGACTGCAGAGTGCATCCTTTGTGTAAAACTGTAGTTATCCTTTATATCCAGCACCAAATAACTCTGCTCAGGAAAGGGAATTATCCAGAAACATCTCTTCATTCAAAGGATGTTAAAGAATACATTAGACAAGATTATTCCTAGTAGTACCTTCTCCTGGTCAAACAGTATAAAGGGAGGACATGCTCTTGCCACAAAACTCCTCCACCCTTCTAGCTGATGCTCAAATCCTAACCCAGTGATTAACTGAATTTTAAACAGGCATTTCCAACATGCTATATTTGAATCAAAACACATACATAGTCCAATTAAATAGCTGAGACCATTAACATCAACTTTATCCACACCAAATTTTTTTTTTTTTTTTTTTTTTTTTTTTTTGCAATTCAATCATTACTCCTCTTGGAGTCCTAATTTGTATATTGTAGACCATCCAATATTAACAGAATTGTTTGCTGTCATTCAAAAGGAGGCATACTGAGGACAAGAAAATCTTCAAGAAGTGTACTAAATCTCACTGGAGGGAAGGAAGAACTATTCACAGTTGTAAGAAATTACCAGCATTGTACAAAAGTAATTCTGCTTTGTAAATACTGCTTTTCAAGGGTTACTCAATATAAAATCGATAAAACTTGAAATAAGAACTATAAGCACTAGCTAAAAACAGCACCTTTAATATTTTTCAAAATTCTTGTTACATAGTTCATTCACTACCAAAGGAATAATGCAAATTCATAAGTTGCCATAAGAACCAGTAGTCATAACAGCAATTTTAAAGGATTCCCTCCTAAATTTCTTAGTTGATAGAAAATAGTAAACACATTTCACTAACATGTTTATAGCCAAGATTATTTAAAAACAGTTTTTTGAGTTAGATCTCATTATATTATGCTGCTTATTGAATTGCAATTCCTGTTGAAGCCAAGTACAATAGATGTCTTTCAACATCATTCTATATATTAATACAAGTCTTAAATATCAAAATAAAATTCCCTTTTAGAAACTACATTTGTGAGCTCCCTCTATAATGCAACATATATTCACTAAACGGATAATCGAAATGTTTAACTGTGGCATATTCAGAGCATGAAAAAGGAAGAGAAATCACCGTATCTTATAGCAGTAGTTATTACTTAGTATAGTTTCGCAACCGTTACTCCTGGGGGAATTCTGCGCCACTGTGTGTGCACATATTTAATGAGCCCCGCAAAGTTCTAATTTTTTGCACAGAAAAGCTTCTACCAAAATGTTGTTGCAGTTCCATCATTAGCCCATCAGAGAGTGCTGTGGCACAAGAACAGCAGCAGCTCCCATCAGAAAATAACGTCTGCAGTTCTGCCTTTTGTCCGCCAGAGGGCGCTGTGGCAATAGAATAAAGTTGCAGCTCCCCGCCAGTGAAGATAGAGAGCTAGCTGCTTTCGCAGCGCTTGTCAGGCCTAGTCAGAAGACCCGGGGGGTGTCAGATGGGATCACGAGGGCTAGTGGGGGAGGACAGAGGCTGAATGGGAGTGGGGGGGCACAGGGCCGGGGGGGTAGGGAGATGCAGACACATAGGGGGGAGGTGGGGCAGAGCTACATAGGGACAGGGGAGTGGCTGGGTGAAGGCACAGACACACATGGAGGCAGGGGAGGGGGAGCAGAGCTACATGGGGACAGGGGCGGATGTGCCTCACTGAATGGGAGAGGCTAGGGGGTCAGTCAGGGTCTGCATGGGGGAAGCTCCCTAACAATCCCCTCCCCACAAAAAACCTGTTCCACACCCAGGCTCCTTCCCAGCAATTTACTTCCCTCCATTACCCCTGATTCCCCCAAGCCTTTGCACTGCTTCTAAAAGGTGTGGGAAATAAGTCTCTGTATTGTAGTTTAAATATTTAAATATTGTAGTTTAAAATTGCTCAGAGTTCTGTATTAATATGTCTAGTAAGGAATCTATTTGTCAAAAAACATTTCATTTCCTGAATCTTTTTTGTCGTCTGTATTGTTACAGACATACTTGCTGACCGGTATTTTGAAATAAATGACCAAAAATAATTGAAACTGGTGTGGTTATATTGTGTTATTTTGATAAAATATGCAGAATTTTTCAGAATTTTAAAATACTGTGCGCAGACATTTTTGTTGCAGAATTCTACCAGAAGTAAACTGCAGGTTACATAACAAAAATATATCCCACAGTTTTTATGGACTTTTCTGACCCAAATATTAACCTAGCATTCTTTTTAGAAAACATTAACCTTTCACTTAATGAAAATTCTTCCATGAACATCCACATATCTCAACAGCTAAAATTTCTTTATTATTGCCTATATAAAGCTTCAGTTTAATACATTAAAATGTATATGGCATGACAACTGGGGGGTGAGGGGGAAGTGAACACTACACCCGGCTTTGTCAGCGAAACCTCTTAAAATAATCTGAAAAGAGACTAACATCAACTCACCAAAAAAAAACCTGTAGTTGAATGCTGATGTCTTAACAGTGAAGCTTATCTCCATCTTCAGCCTCCAGTTTCCAAAGATAAATCATATGTTCTGATATGATAAAAAAAAATGGGCATGCTGCACTCTCTTCCTCTTCAATTCAGTGACAGCTCTACTAACAGAGACCTGAGACAAACTGCAATCCTAAGAGTAGGTACTTGATATGAGCATGCTCCGTATCTAATTTAAAACAGCCTGATGCTTTATCTCAGCATGTGATGCCCTACTTCCAAACAAACTCAGCTGTAAATCAAATCTAAAATCATTAACTCCAATAAATAAATCTGAACCACTGAGAAATATTGATTTTTCCTCTTTTTGGGTTGTTCATCTGACTGTGTGTACAGACAATTATTTGCACTGTTTTACTGAAACATATCCTCAGGCTTGAACGCCATCACCACGTGTCAGCATACCTACACAATGCTAGTTTACCAGAATGGAAACTTACCAGATCAACACATGACCTCAAAACCTTAAAAGCAGTTCATAACTTGTCTGTGGAAAACCACATTTGTTCAATTTCCTCTAATCCAAGTAAAACAATGCATTAAGTGGTGAGTTCTACCTTTTTTAAAAAAAAAAAAACATCAGGGACTACATTACCACTTCTCTAAATCTCAGATTCATCAATTATTTTGACATGAAATTAAATCAATTGCTTTCTGAATTAAACTAGTTACACTAATTAGCACTAAGTGCATTGTGTTTTGTAGTGCGTTTTCTCCACACGCACACAGCACAGGACAAGCAAAAACATTTGCATGTATCTTTTGTATGTTCTGCATATATCATATAATTATATTAAGGTTTTTTTAGAAATCAGGTATTTGAGTAAGGAGGAGTTATGCCATATGCCTAATATAATTGGAATGTAGAAGTGCTAATCATCTCTATGTATTTGAAACTGACTTCATTTTCCTCACTTTCACAAACCTCCCTTCTACCCACTACTCAAACTCTCAAAAATCCCTGACTATTGAATTAGCAATATACACCTGCTTCTCAAAAAGAAGTTCTAAACAAAAACAGCTGATATTTTATTTGGAGTTGATAAAGTAGGGCATGCCATGACATGGGTACATTAATTAGTTTTAAACTGAAGTGATTCAATAGCTTTGTTTAGCAGTTCACAACCTTTTTGAACTGAAGTCCACCATTTGATAGTCCATACCTTGCCCACCCTTGCTTGCACTCCTCACACTGGGTGTGTCTAAACCACAATAAGAGGCGTGACTGCAGCACTAGTTAAAAAAAAAAAAAAAAGAGTAAATGCAGCAGCACAGGCTGTACAAGGAGATCAGAGATCCAAAGTATGTACTCACATCACTAAGCTGTGTGGAAGCCTATCCTGCCTCATCTACACTGATATTTTTAGCCATGCTAGGACATACCTATCTATCTGTACCACAAGAAAACTCAGACTTAAGTGTACACATACCACTGTGGTGGTCTGACACTTTTCATCTCTTGTTTTGTTCATTCTACTCCACCTTTTATCTTTTCCTGTGTATTTGGCTGTTTCTTCCTATTTTTCTGTTTTTATTTCTTTGAAAATATAATTTAAATAAATACACAAGGGATTGCTGATTCCTCATAATCTAGCAGGACTCTGATTTTACAAAACAGAGTATGCATGGAAGGAATAATCTATTTGGTACTATTGTATTTGTCTTTTAAAACCCACTATTACTTTTGCTCACCCCACTTTCTCCAGTGATTTTTTCCCACTCCTTTTCATCTTAGGTCTTGTCTACACATAGGAGGTGCACCAATTTAACTAAAGTAGATTAGTTTGATTTTTGTGAAAATCCTCTGTGATTTTCATAAAAATCAAATTAATCTACTGATTACACTGGTTTATTTTACACCTGGAAATTTAATGAAGCAAATTAAACCAATATAAGTCAAATTTAAACTGAAATAAGTGTCCACACAATGGTTGACACTGGTTTAACTGAAGTGTCAAAACCACCCCTTTAAACTGTTGCAGCTGTCTCTCTAAACTCATCCTACCCACCATTGCTACCTCTTCATTCTCATGGGATCACAGAAGCAGCATTGCAGGTTTAAGCAATCTCCTAATTTGTGTTTTTCCCTGTTTTTTACAGGAGCTTGAAGTGAAGCAAGGCAGGGACCACTGCCTACTCTCTGCTTCCTGCCTTCATACACAATTGGGCCAGACTGCTGTAGTGGAAGTGATAATGGGGGGCAGGAGGCAGAGTTCTCCCTACCCTGAAAGGATGGGCAAAGGGTTTGGCCAAATGGCCAACAAAGCTTCTCGCTTAGATATACTGAATCATAATTTCCTAGGCACTCCAATTACAGCCCCTCGACAACAGCACCCCTGTCTTTTGAGCCTGCTCTGGCCACTTCCACATCTGCTGAGTGAGGGTGGAGGGGCTGTGGTGTCTTGTGCTACTGCAAATCCCCTATCAGTGAAGGCTTTGCCACAGGAGGAGTACATCAAGTTCCTGGCTTGTAACGTAGCCGTCGAAGACTGGTACACTAGTCAAGAGAAAAGCAAGATTTCATTCTCAAATCCAATTACTGTTAATCATTAGCTACGAATTTCAGCATTCATGCAAAAAAAAATCTTATTTCATATGAGAACCTGCAGCTTCCATTGTAAGTAATCTGAAAACGGTAACAGTCTGAGATTTGAGAATTCTGTCAACATATTTATAAAAACTCTTTTGGCATAAAGAACAATATTTGTTATTAAAGGTAATTATTTTAATGTTCATCCTTGCCATTTGACTCTAAACTTGCACAAAATGATAGATTGTACTTTTATTCTACAAATTCCTGGAAGGCATAAACCCTGAAATCAGGATGCACAAAGGACCTAGTGCTATAGTAAAACCTGATTTGCATGACCAGCTAAAGCACTCATTTCTGCTTCCACATGAGTAAGTTACAGCACTATAAAAGATTAATGGTAAGGATGAAATATCAACTGCAAACATTTGATTTTCAATACCCACTAGGCTAGTATGTGTTTTTCTTACATCAATATACATTAAAATCCTGTAAAAGGTTGGCCACGTGGCAATATTCTTTAATCAGCATTCTCATCTGCCATTAGCCTGAGGAAGGAAGGTTGTGGCACAGTGAGGACCTGGGTATTGTCCTACAAACTAATGAGAAAAAAATAGGTCACTGTCTTCTTTAAAAATAATTTAAAAGGTCACAAGTTTAAGTTTCTTCTCTAAGATGAATTCTCATCTCAAACTTTCCTCACTAGGATTTATTTTCCAAACCAAATAACTTTTGTTCATCCCTGAATTTTTTCCAACTTGTGTTTTGATTGATGAAGTGTAAAGAATTTTCTAAAAAACCCACAAGTTGGTCAAAACAAGAACAGCTGTTCTTTAAAACAAGTGGTTCTTGGAGTAAGAAAGGCCAAATAATGGCATCATCCATATTGGGCCAATAATGATAAACTCAGTGATTAATCCCTTTAATCTACATCGATTTTAGGAAAATCCCCATAACAGCAAGATATGGATTAGTACAGCTATCTATCGGTCATTAATTCCAAAATCTGAGGTATAAGAGTTGAAAAAGGGGTCTGGAAAACCAAGGAGAAATTAAGGCTGGTATCACTCACTTATCTTAGAGACATAGCCCCCTTTGCCTCCCAACATCCCAACGTTTTGAACACAAATCATTCATTAAATCTTCTTTAGGCTAAATCAGGGGTTCTCAAGCTTCATTGCACTGCAACCCCCTTCTGACAACAAAAATTACTACACAACCCCAGCAGGGAGGACCGAAGCCTGACTCCACCCAAGTCCCACCGCCCCGGCTAGGGGGACAAAGCCTGAGCCTCACAACCCCAGATGGGGAAGGGGTCAAAGCCCAAACCCAAGGGCTTCAGCCGCAACCAGGGGGCCTGTAACCTGAGCCCCCCCATCTAGGGCTGTGGGGCTCGGGCTTCAGCACCAAGCCCCAGCAAGTCTAAGCCAGCCCTGTCGACTCACAGTTTGAGAACCACTGGGCTAGATGCTTTTCCAGTCAAACAAATCATCTCTTAAATTTAATATAATCCTGTACAAAGGTCTCCAAATTTAAAATAAAGGCAACTCTGGGAGCACCTCTGCAGTTCAAACTGACTAGATTTCAAATTTGTGACCCTTTTTGAAAAAGAGTTAAAAGCAATTCCAGGCATTACACATGCCAGTCTCTCCTCCAATTTTTGCAGTTTTACAAATCAACTTTTAATATCTCTGCTGTTATGTGAAAGACTCACACCAAGAAAAACAGTGAAAATGACCAAAACAAAGTAGGATCAAATGCACAAAGAGTGAAAGAATTTCTGTTCCACCTACAATAATCTTAGGTGTTCCTTTCAAAAAAGTAAAATGCTTTCAGAGAAAAGTGAAACATTAAAGTTAAAACTGTCCTTTAAAAGACTTGTTTTATACATTTAGGATCAAATTTGGGAAAAAAATATTTTAAAAAAATCACAATTTAATATGCAATTCAATAAAGAGCTCTCAAAAAATAAGAACTAGATGGAAAATAGGGCCCTTGCATACACGGTTTCTAGAAAGTGATCATGTGCCTATTGGTAAATTCTGCCATCGCCAGAGCACAATAAAGTTTAAAATTAGAGGGAGGCACTTAATTGCGTTTCTCAAAAAGCTTCCTCAGTAAGATCTTGAAATCAAGCAAAACATTATAATGTTATAACCAGACTTCTGCAAGTATAGAGGGTGATGAGTCTGAAGAGGTATAGAATAATGTTCTAGAAATAGGAAAAAAAGGTTTTCACTGAAACGCAGCACGGAATTAGAAGGCACAATGGCTAATATTTAATGCCTGAGGGTTTAATATTTTTTTTTAAACTTTAGCAGGAATATCAGGCACAATCCTTGAAATACTGTTACTCCCTTTTAAAAACCTCTTAACAACAATGCAACAGTTTACATACAAACACCTTCAATAATATGTTCTGACAGCAGAGGTGTTCATTTTAGCAAGACCAGTGTGCTATGTTGTTTAATTTTAAGTCTAAACAGAAAACTCCCCTGCACTCTTGAATGAAATATATCATTTGTCTGCAAGTTTATGCCCTATTTTGGATGGAATTTGTTAAAGCATTTTTAATTTACAGGACTAATGTTTTAATCAAGCATGATAGAAGGATCCTCAATACAGTTTAAAGGTGTACCAAGTATGATTTTAGTGACCAAAACAGATTCTAAGGTCATATGCATCACCTGGTTTTTTGTCCCTCTTTTCTCTGTTTTGGTGTATACCAACAGACAAGCATGTTTCTTGAATATGTTTCACTGTGCCAATTCTTGTTTCTGTAGCCTCAAGCAACACATTGCAAAAGCTAATTCCTCTGCCCGCTTCGCCCACCAATAAGATTTTGAGGCCAGACCCTCCAGAAATGAGAGATTCTCGGGTCCCCACTTCTCCCTTTCTGTATTTTGTTTCCATTTCGTCACTCTACCACTTATCACCTGTGCTCCCACTTGCTGGCTGCCTCTCTCCTGCACTTGTGCCCTCACACTTGCATCTACTGAAGTCATATGAAGATCATGTTTACAGCTAGTCCAAAGCATGTATGTGCAGGGTCTGTGGCACCATGGAAGGGAAGCAGAAAAATTTACAAGGGTGGATGTGTATATGTATAAAATGTAAAGATGTTACTTTCACCTTTTCATGTAATGCATCAGTCATGTTCTCTCCTTTCTATTCATAACTTAGATGGCTTGTTCCTAGTGTGTCAATTACCATAATATTTAAACATAGCTAGATGGGGTCTGTTTTTCTGAGGGTGGATAATGATTTTAAACGGATTTTTTTTTATAAATAAACCTATTTAAAATGAATTTAAAATTATGACTACAAGGCCTAAACTTACTATAATCTAATAAAATAATTGAAATAAAAAGTATTCAAACAGTACGTTTGCTGAAGTTTTAAAGAAAGTCAAACCCCTTGAACTAGTTCAAGTCACTAGCTAAGCATCTCAAACCAGAGTTTATTCAAGTGCTAAACTAACTTGATAGCAATAGCCTTTTGTGCAGGTGCAGAGAATATTTTCTTCATTTCACTATAGTTGAACTGAATTAGTTGAGTACTAGTTAATTCAAAATTGAAAAAGTTGAAAAAAAAAAAAAAACAGGAACGCTTTTCTTTTTCCAGTCTATGAATAAAAGCCTCGTGTCACAGGTTGCAATAAACTAGCTCTAAAACCATGAAGGACATGGTGGCTAGCAACAATCAGTTCAATTCATTAACCACAGATAATACTTTAATAAACAAAGTGCAAAATACATTTTGATGAACATTCTCTTACATATCCAGCACATTGAAAGTAAGTTTTATTTGATTAAAAAACTTTAAAATCTTGATTGTGAATTTAACTCCATTTACATTTCCATCTAAATGCAGTTTGACACAAATGAATAAAAAATTAACCTAATAAATAAGCAATTATCAGTTCACCATTTTCCAACATAAAAAAAGTAAAAAGTAGGAATCTGAATAAAATGTATGTTACGCTATATTAACTGCTTAAATAAGTGTGTGTGTGGGGGGGGGGGGGGATATACTGTATCCTCCTGGTTATAAACAGAATTTGACGTGGGTGTAAAATAATTTCTGATACCAGACTTGCAAGTCACTTCTATACTGGATGAGGGCAATACAGCCTACACCTTAAAAACACTCAAACCCATCTATCATCAATATTTATTTATATCAAGATCAGTATATAACAGATATGGTGCTTTCGTGCCATATCTTATTGAATTAAGTTAAAACGTACCAAAATCAGGTTAAGTATCTTAGAAGTTTATTGTATGAAAAGTTTGAATGTTTATATGTAATTGTGGAATAGTTCATAACATCTCTGAGGAGACCTGACTAATGTAAAACCTGGGAAGTGTTATAAGCTTCAAAGATTATTTGAAACAATGAGCTTTTTAAAGTTAAGTGGGTTTCCCAGGAGGCCTATAAGAAGAGTTATATGCAAATAGAAACTCATCCTGATATGCAAGAACTCAGCCTTTGGCGCTTTGCCAGGAGGAAAGGGACATTTTGTCTCTGAATCACCTGTTACATGAGGACAGATTTTTTAAAAAGGTCAAAACACAACAAAAGAATAACTGATTCATAGGGTGCGTGTTCTGAGCCAAAGCAGTTATGAACTTTTAATCACAGAATAACCCCATAAAAAGGTTGTCAGGACTGCTCATTGGCCAGACCCCTTGTCAGAATTGTGGGGGAAAGGGAGGGTGATCCCTAGTAAGCTTGTCTTGTGTGTAGTTGTTTTTAATAGCTTTCCTCTCAAAGCTTTTACCTTAAGAATAAACTGCCACACATCTTTCTAAGCAAGCACATTTATAAAACTATGGCAATTACTCATTTAAGGCAAAAACATGTAAGCAAAGCACACTTGTAGGCCTGTATAGCAGTCTGCCTTTCTGGGGAGTAACACACTGTAGGCAGGGAACTGTGCAGCCTAGAAATACCCTGGTCAGGATGGGAAGAGGCATGCGTCTCTGCCACGAGAGATGACATTACAGCTGGAGACACAGAAGCCTAACAGTGGATGCCCTTGCTGGACCATGGAAGGGAAAATACAGATGCAGCTGCCGTTAACTGTGACACAGGGCTCCATTTTTCTGGCCACTGTACAAACACAATGTGCATAAACAGCTTTGCTTTGCAGAATTTCTTAATGAGGATGGTGTGTGCTGTGTAACTTGCACTGGCTTCCAACTCATTTCCAGGTGAAGTTCAAGTTGTTTAACCCATAAAACCCTAAATGGACTTTGGTACTTTGCTACCTTAGATTAGACTGCCTCTCTTTCCATGGTGTCGGCGGTGATGGTACTATGGTACTTAGAGGCCCCAACTGAGATCATTAACACTGAACATGGTAAAAAAGAATCCATGTGCTTATGCTGTACACTCTTTGGGAAAGACATAAAAGGGTGGGAAGGGGTAAGGAGGCATAGAGATGTGACTGACCCAAGGTCCAATGGCAGGTCAGTGATGAACTGAAAATAGAACCTAGATAGTCTCAGTCCCAGCCCAGTGACCTATCCACTGAGCCCTGCTGTCTCACATGCCTTCTGGCGCCACGTCATGTGAAAGTCAATTTCTTGAGCATATATCCTCCAGATTCAAATTCAAGAGGCTAGATGCAGGACATCTTCTGAGAAGGTCCCTTAGCTCTGAATGTCCTCTGGGCTGGCCATATGCAGCCCAAATTTGTTGATGGCATGCTGCATGGGGTACTAATTTTCTTCAGGCTTTCCTGAGGTTAGGACTTGAACATGCCAAATTCTGTGGGCTGTTGGGAGGGTTACTGCACGTTATTTACAGTGTAAGCTTCTAGCATTAACTGTTTGATAAATCAGAACAAAGCATATAGTGAAAGCTTACATGAAAGGACAGACATTATTTCACTGTATAGTTTATATGTCTGTTCCTAGTCCTATCATTCATACTTTTGCTTCATGTTACCTCATTCAATTGAAACATGCATTCTTTGGGGATGCAGAAAGCGAAAACTCTTTTCCCTGCAGTTTATTTCTTCTGCTGTTTTGAGTTGCTTTCACTGCTACTATGTAAAACCCAACAGCTGCTTCTTATTCCTGACCCATGATCAATACACTATGGAAAGGGACTGGACTCAGTGAAGTGTAAAGAATTGGGGAATTCCAAAAAGGAATTTAAGGGAAGGCACAAATACTGAAGGAGAAAATGAAATGGAAGAAAAATAAAATGTGGAAATATTTTGAAAAATGAAAAAATAGATCTAAAACGACAAGAAAATACCAGAGTGAATTGGTATAAATCACCGCTTTAATTCATTTTAAGTATTGTTTTGCATTTTTATGTCAGTTATTTTCCTAAAGAAAGGTTATTCTCATTTGTTTGTAACCATTAAAACATATTCTTTGGAACTAATTCTAACTTTTACCCTAAATTTGGCAGTTAGAGTCTAAGGCCAGAAGGGACCATCATGATCATCTAGACTGACCTACACATTGCAGGCCACAGAACCTCGCCCTCCCACTCTGTAATAAACCCATAACCTCTGCCTGAGTTACTGAAGTTCACAAATCATGATTTAAATAGACTTCAAGTTACAGAGAATCCACCATTTACAGTAGTTTAAACTTGTAAACATGCCCCATGGATTCATAGAATTGAATTGTAGGACTAAAAGGGACCATGAGAAGTCTTCTAGTCCACTCAACACTCAAGGCAGGATTAAGTATTACCTAGACCATCCCTGACATTTGGCGTTTATCCTGCTATGAAAGACCTCCAATGACAGATTTCACAACCTCCCTAGACAATTTATTCCACTGCTTAAGAAGCTTTTCCTAATGTCCAACCTAAACCTCCCTTGCTTCAATTTAAGCCCATTGCTTCTTGTCCTAGTCTCAGAGTTTTTCTCCCCCCTCCTTGTATCAATCTTTTTTGGACTTAAAACTGTTATGTCCCCCCTCAGTCTCATCTTCTCTAGACTAAACAAACCGATTTTTTTTTCACTCTTTCCTCATAGGTCATGTTTTCAAGACCTTTTGTCATTGTTGTTGCTCTCCTCCAGCCTCTCAAATTTGTCCGCATCTTTCCTGAAATGTGGTGCCCAGAACTAGGAACTAGAATATTCCATTTGAGGCCTAATCACCACGGAGTAGAGTGGAAGAATTACTTCTCATGTCTTGCTTACAACTCTCCTGCTAATACACTGCAGAGAGATGTTGGCTTTTTTTGCAACAGTGTTACACTGACTCATATTTAGCTTGTGATCCACTATGACACCCAGGTCCCTTTCCACAGTACTCCTTCCTAAGCAGTAATTTCCAATTTTGTATGTGTGTAATTGATTGTTCCTTCCTAAGTGTTCCTTTGCATTTGTCCTTAGTGAATTTCATCCTATTTAGTGCGTTGGGACAAGCTATGAACATTTACAAATGGGTAAAGAGCCCAAAAACATTGAGAATCGCTGTTCTAGACCAGTGGGTCTCAAAATTCATTGGATCATGCCCCCCTTCTTTGTGTCTGTAATAGTTTCCACCACACCACACAAGTACATATACTGATAAAAAAATAATATGCAACTCTCATTAACTATTAAGACCAGCAAAGCATTAATTCAAACAGAAAGAATGATCCAGTGTAATAAGAGCAAAAACAAAGCTGCAATTGTGGTCATGCTTACAATTAAATGTGCACACCACATCCTAGCAAATGTATTAATATACAGATGAAAATGACTTTTTATAATGCTATGCAAGCTTAAACAGATACCCACCAAAATGCATAGCACCATCTGAGGACCTGATATGTCTGGAGGAATCAGATTTGCTAGTTTTTCATTGCTGTGCATAAAACATGCACAGTAAGTTTTCCCCCCTAAAGCGTCTCATGCCCCTGCCAAAATACATTTGCACCCTCCGAGGGTGACTTGCCTGGCAGCTTGAGAATCTCTGGTCTAGACCAGTCGTTCTCAACCAGGGGTACAGAGATTCCTGGGGGTACATCAACTCATCTAGATACCTGCCTAGTTTTACAACAGGCTACATAAAAAGCACTATCGAAGTCAGCACAAACTACAATTTCATACAATGACTTATTTATACTGCTCTATATACTATACACTGAAATGTAAGTACAATATTTATATTCCAATTGATTCATCTTATATGGTAAAAAGGAGAACTTTTTAGTAATAGTGTGCTGTGATGCTTACAAAATCAGACATAAAAATACAAGTGAGAGTATGGTAGTTAAGTGAGGTGAAACGTGGGGGTATGCAATACAAATCAGACTCCTGAAAGTAGTCTGGAAAGATTGAGAGCCACTGGTCTAGACTATCCCTGACAAGTGTTTGTCTAACCTGTTTTTAAAAACCTCCAATGACACAGATTCTACCACCTCTCTAGATAATATGCCCCAGTGCTTAACTACCCTTATAGTTAGGAAGTTTTTCCCAATGTGTCACCTAAATCTCCCTTGCTGCAATTTAAGCCCATAACCACTGAGAACAGGAGAACAATTTATAACCTTTATAATATTTTGTGTACTTGAAAACTTGTGTCCACTCCTCAGTCTTTTTTCTCCAAACTAAACAAACCCAATTTTCTCTCATAGGTCATGTTTTCTAGACCTTTAACTCCTCTGGACTTCCTTGAATTTGTCCACATCTATCCCAAAGTGCGGTGCCCAGAACTGGATATAGTACTCCACTTGATGCCTTACCAGTGCTAATCATTTCTTATGTCTTGCTTAAGACACTCTCAGAATAAGTTTAGTTTTTTTGGCAACAACATTATATTGATTCATATTTAATTTGTGATCCACTATGATGCCCAGATCCTTTTCTGCAGTACAGTAGAACAACAGAGTTCTGAACTGACCAGTTAACTACACACCTCATTTGGAACTGGAAGTACACAATCAGGCAGCAGCGGACAAAAAAGCAAATACAGTACAGTACTGTGTTAAACAAACTACTAAAAAAATAAAGGGAAAGCAGCATTTTTCTTCTGCATAGTAAAGTTTCAAAGATGTATTAAATCAATGTTCAGTTGTAAACTTCTGAAAGAACCACCATAACGTTTTGTTCAGAATTATGACCATTTCAGAGTTACAAACAACCTCCATTCTGGAGGTATTTGTAATTCTGAGATTCTACTGTACTCCTTCCGAGGGAGTCATTTCACATTTTGTATTTGTGCAACTGACTATTCCTTCCTAAATGTAGTACTCTGCATTTGTCATTATGGAATTTCTCCCTATCATGATCATTTTGAATTCTAGTCCAGTACTCCAAAGTGCCTGCAAACCCCACCCCCACCTTGGTAATACCTGCAAACTTTATACATGTGTTCTCTATGCCATTATCCCAAATCATTTATGAAGTTACTGAATAGAACTGGACCCATGAAAGATACCGGCAGGATCCTACTCAATATGCCATTCTTGTTTGATTGTGAACCATTGATAACTACCTTACAGTAAGTTTTTCTAGGCTATATTTCTCTTTCTGAGAAGGTCACAGGAAACAGTATCAAAATCCTTACTCAAGTCAAGATATACACCGCTACCTCAATATAACGCGACCTGATAGAACATCAATTCGGATATAACGTGGTAAATCAGTGCTCCGCGGGTGGGCGGGGGGGGGGGGGGGGCGCTGCGCACTACGGTGGATCAAAGCAAGTACAATATAACGCGGCTTCACCTATAACACGGTAAGATTTTTTGGCTCCCGAGGACAGCGTTATATCGAGGTAGAGGTGTATCACATCTATTGCTTCCCCACATCCTCAAGGTTTGTTACCCTGTCAGTGAAGGATATTGGGTTAGTTTGATACATTCTTGACAAATCCATGTCTGCTACCTATCACCTTATTTTCTTCCAGATACTTACAAACTGACTGATTTAATCCATTATCTTTCTGGGTACCACAGTTAAACTGACTGGTCTATAAATTCCTGGACTGCCTTTATTCCTTTTTTCATAGGTAAATACTATATTTGCCATTTTCTAGTAATCAGGTAACCTCTCCCACCCTCCATGAACTACTGTTAAACTGTAAGAACCAAATAAAGTAAAGATACATCATCAGATTTTGTGTCTAATCCTGCAGCAAACTCAACACCCTTGTCTTACCTTTGGTTGTGGCTGTCCCCAACTCAACTGAATTTATGCTAGCACCAAAAAGGTCCACGTGTACGCAAAGCTGCTGCCCCCCAGACATTTTACCACATTTTAGTAAAACCTACTGAAAGTGAAAAAAAAATGGTAAAAACCATTTTAGTGAAACCTACTGAAAGTAAGTGTAATCAAAATGATGGCAACAATCAATTCAGAAGATAGAGTGGTGAAGTGGAAAAGACTAACAAATTCTAACTGATTCAACTGAATTGGTGCAGGTTTTTTTTTTTTTGAGCAATTTTTCTCCCATCTCAAAGAGGCTATAATTCGCAGTATGAACTAGAATAGCATGATAAACTTTATTTTTAAGAGTAATAAACAGTTTTTTTTAAAAGGACTATACAGCCCACTGTTCAGAAATTCTACCTTATTTTGCCATTATTTCTCAATATGCTCTCAACATTTTTGAAGACACTGATCATAAAGAGGTTCACATGAACCCAAGTCAACTAGAAAATACTTCAGTCAATAATTTAGGCTAACTTGGTTTCTCTGCTCTCCAACTGAGAATCCCCAGATGCAGGCTGCTAGATATTAGTAAATGGCCAAGTAAACCCAAGACATATTTTGTTAACTATTTATCCTTTTCTTAAAATGGTCATCTACATATACACACAAGGGCACACACATATACACACACAGCCTATACGATAGAATGGTACATTATAAATATGCTATTACTGTTACAAACTTACAAATATTAACATGTGAAATGTTTTCCATTTTATTTGTTGCATGAAAATGAGAATGTGATGAGTTATGAAATATTCAAAAACAAATTAATTTTTCCCAATGGAAACCAGGAATTAGCTTGGTCACATACTGAAATTAACTCCATCTTTATAGCAGAAGAGACCCAATTAGTCCAAAAGAGAGCAGAAGACCAACTGATGAACAAGGTAGGACATTGATGGGTTGGTAAAGTGAAAATATTATGGAAGCATCATTCAAAACTGTGTCAACCCACCTGTAGACTCAGGTAGCCAGCACTAAAGGTTATAGTCTAACTCAAGATTTTCAAGAAGAAGAGGGCTAGATTTTTTTTTTTTTTTTAAATAAAGCACAGCTTAGATTCTAGAGCAAGGAATAGATTTCAGAACCCATGCAAATGGGGCCCTTACTCTGAATGAGGAAAAGGCTGCCAACTTTCAATTCATTTATGTAGTGTTCATGAAGTGAAGTGTCAGATTAATACCACAGGTATTGGAACTTTTCTACCCATCCAAACAGATGCATTGCTACTGTGTGGCATGTAAGTCCCACTTCAGTGCTCCATAATCATGGCTCATAGGTCCCTCAGTGTCCAGTCAGATTCACCTCTTGGATTCTCAGTTGAGGTTGCCAAAAAGAGTACCAGTACTGCCTGCTTCAGCAATGGTTTGGGTCATAGCTATCCCCTCAGAGCTGAACACACACCTTCATACAGTTTACCTTTCAGTCAATAAAAACTAGACCCCATATTTGAACTGCCTGCCCCAGATATGCCTATATCCTACTAGCAATTGCTTCAGCAATTCAACGTCTCACTTTGGTTTGATGTTTTAAAATATTGAGTTCTTACCTAAGTTTATTTGCAGAACTAAAAGTCGTACTGGAACCATCCTCCCTCCCCCTTATTAAAAAAAATAGACTAGAACTCTAGCTTTACTACTGCCATAACCCCTAACAGTATATTAATTTGAACAAAAATACATGTGCAATAATAAAGTATATTTAACATCAGACATGGCAATTATTTCCAACACATATGATATACAAGAACAGCCTTACAATCTATAGGGTCCTCCACTATTTGAAGGGAGGATTAGATTACGTGTTGCCTCCTTCCATAGCTCAGGTGCTTCTTTTGATTCTACTGCTAAGAGGAGGCTTTGCTTATGCTTAAGATCTTCAACAGAAATGTAAGTTTTACAATTTAGAACCAAACAGACACTTTGAAAACTTCAAAGGAAACTCTCAAACACACTCCTGCAAGTGTGTGATGCCTACAACACCTCTATGTAATTTCAAACCAAAAAATGGTGTAAATTATGATGTTAGTCTTGTGTCAGAACTGAGGACATGGAAAAATATGCAACAGCTGAATGGCTATAACTGCTAGATTTATTAGTTTTTAAATAAATACTGCATTTTCCCCAAGAAGTTAAGACATGTCATACTACTATAAACAACAAACAAGCACAACTTGAGACAACATTTAACCTTCCACTCGCCTGGAAATTTCTCATCCCAGAGCAACTATGTTGGCCATTCATGTATTATAAAACCATCTAAAGATAATAAATGCAGTTTCAGATTTAATCCCCAAATGCCATATGCTGTATATGCCATTTTGCAGAGGTCAACCCTGTGTTGATGGATTTTGCTGTAAATCTTTGTAATATATACTTTCCTGCAATGAGGCAATAGTATAAACAGAAAATAAAACAAGAGTAGCAAAAAAAAAAAAATTCATCACATTAAATAATTGTAAAAACAGAACGTCACTCCATTACTGTCTTGTCTGGACAGAATAGACAGCTATCAGGAAATCACATCAGAATATGCCTGCTATACCTTATGATACACTGAAACTCTAGAAATGTAAAGATAAAGTGCCCTCATCTGGCTAAATAAAATGTCAACATTTTTACTGCACCAATTCTTGTCACAGGCACAGACGCCTCTAAAGAAACTAATTTCAAATACTATGAAGCAATTTACACAGAAATAAGTGACTTTTTAATGAAATATAATCATATACTGTACTTCAAAAACAGATTATTTTCTCTGTGGAATATCTTCTAAACACTGATCTTATTAAAAATGCAAGTAAAAGTTTAATACCACTACAGAGAATTATAAACTGTTATTGGTCATCAGGTGGAGGTAAATCATAAAATGCATAATTTTACTGTGGCCTTGGCTACACCACCACTTAAGCTGATGTAAACTGCATCGCTCAGGGATGTGAAAAAACCAATGTAAGTTGCATCAACTTAAGCAGTGTCTATATGGTGCTATGTTGGCAGGAGATGCTCTCCTGCATACATAGCTCCCACCTCTCACTGAGGTGGGGTAATTACATTGACAGGAGAGCGCTCTCCCATCAACATAGTGCATCTGGTGCAGATGCATTAAGTCAGCACCGCTGCATCAGTGCCGATTTAGCGCCACAGTGAAGACAAGCCCCGTCTTTCAATTGTTCTGTACTGGCAACTGTCTTGAACTATCGTAAGAAATGTCACTGGTAAACAGATTTTGATATCATCCTTGAAGAAAACAAATACAACTACAAATGTTTAACTATTAAATTCTGCATGTTCAAATTATTCTGAAAATTTTCCATTAGCAGCTATTAGGAGAATGTTTTATGCACAAAGACAAATGATGAGGCAGCAGCATGAAACAGATCTAAATATTACAACATGGGAGTTAAAGACTGCTCTTTCAATTTCCCCACATACACCTCTACCTCAATATAACACTGTCCACAGGAGCCAAAAAAAAAATCTTATCGCATTATAGGTGAAACCGCGTTATATCGAACTTGCTTTGATCCGCTGGCGTGCGCAGCCCCACCCCCACGGAGCGCTGCTTTACTGCTTTATATCTGAAATCATGTTATATCGGGCCGCGTTATATCGGGGTAGAGGTGTATCAGGAAAAAAAAACACCTGATGCACATATTTCCAGGTGCAATTCAATATAATTTTCAAGAATACACAAAGTTGATACTTCTTTTAAGAACACTTTCTAAATGTACAGAGCATGTGTTTCTTTAGGAGTGCACGGAAAAGTGACAGGATTTAAAAACTAGTCTCTCAAACTCCTATATTTCTCCCAACTTTTGAAGTGCACAGTGAAGCCATTTACTTGCTTGTCTTCCTAACCAATTTGAAAATCTTAGTCTAAAATCCCAACCAGGAGCCTATAATTAGGATCCTAAATAAGCCCCCTGAGGTTCACAGATGTAGAGCACTCAGTAATTCCCATTGTCTTCACAATCGCTGGGTTCTCTGCACTTCTTAGAATGAGTGACCTGATTTAGCATCCCAACTTGTAGTACAGTAGAACCTCAGAGTTACGAACTACCTTGGGAATGGAGGTTGGTTGTAACTGAAATATTCGTAACTCTGAACAAAATGTTATGGTTGTTCTTTCAAAAGCTTACAACTGAACACTGACTTAATACAGCTTTGAAACTTTACTATGCAGAAGAAAAATGCTGCTTTTCTTTTTTTAGTAATTTACATTTAACGCAATACTGTACTGTATTTGCTTTTTTTAAATTGGTCTCTGCTGCCGCCCGATTAAGTACTTCCAGTTCCAAATGAGGTATGTGTTTGACTGGTCAGTTCGTAACTCTAATGTTCATAACTGAGGTTCTACTGTATTTCTTTTCATTCAAGTACATTAAAAGAAAAAAAGCCCTCAATCTTAGAACTGCAAAGTTGTCCAATTCTTTTGTAACTTAAGGTGTCAGATTCCTTATCTAGGTTTAAACCTTGTAATTAAGATTACTAAACAATATATTATAAAGACTAAAATCGGGGACAAAAGACCAGGAATCAAATCCTCACCTTTAATTTTTTTTCTTTAGACTGCTTTTTAAACAAACAAACAAACAAGCTTCTGTTAAAATGATTAGGAATGCTGTAATGCCAGTCTATTTACAAATCATCAAGAATATGGGTATTGTCAACCAAAGACTATTGCAAATTTGCTGAAGTATATATTTGCAGGGCTTTGGAGCTGTGCTCCGGCTCCGCTACAGCTCCAGGCAAAAACCTGCAGCTCCACTGCTCTGGAGCTGCTCCATGCTCCGCAGCCCTATATATTTGAACTAAAAATTGGTTGCATGTATGTAATACTTTAGACTAAGATTATTACAATCCAAAATTACTACCAATTTTACTTTCCAAATATGACCTTTCCTTTTGTTTATTCATCCAAGCAAGACAGTTCCCCTTCCCTTACTTACTAAGGAAATAGTCCTTGTACTGGTTTAAGATTAGTCATGACGATCATACACATCCACCTTCATATCAGCATTTAGAGGAATAGTCCTGGATTTCTTTTGCTTGCATTCCGAAAGTAACTCATTCTAAAGATTGACTGATGGGGATTCTGATTAACTGCTGGGTCTGCAAAGATTCTGAGAATGAGACTGCCCTTGATTATCATTGTTTGACCTAGTCCTTCAGAGTAAGAAATTTAAAACTCAAACTTTGTATGACTTAAAGACTAAATTCACCAGCTCAGCTCTTTTGGGCCCAAACAGTAGATACTCAAAATAAATCCAAATGCTGACATGTTTATCATTAGCTTACCATCTCCAGACACTTCCGTGCTTTCAAATTCATTGGCATGATGCCCAAAGTACAAAGAAAAAAAAAAATCACCCAAAAATATTTTGCTTTTTATTTTTTCAACTTACTGAGGAGCTTTTGGGAGCAGAGCCAACACACTGGTTTCCCCCTTCAGATAGGTTTCAGAGTAGCAGCCGTGTTAGTCTGTATCCGCAAAAAGAACAGGAGTACTTGTGGCACCTTAGAGACTAACAAATTTATTAGAGCATAAGCTTTCGTGGACTACAGCCCACTTCTTCGGATGCATATAGAGTGAAACATATATTGAGGAGATATATATACACACACATACAGAGAGCATGAACAGCTGGGAGTTGTCTTACCAACTCTGAGAGGCCAATTAAGTAAGAGAAAAAAACTTTTGAAGTGATAATCAAGATACTTTATCACTCAGATACTTTACCACTATCAAATGAACTTTAGACATTTCATACCTCTTATCACATGAAGTGCACCCAAGGTGTCAAATTTTTATATTAGTTTTAGACCAATCTGTCCTTATAGGTATTTTACCAACTTTAACTCTTGTTGCTCCCCTTTACTACTAAAAATCTCATCCCAACTCTGCTAAAAAGGCTAGCTTTGTGTCCACTGCCCCAGAACTAATCTGTACTCCTTAAATTATTCATATTAGCATAACATAATTTTTAAAACTGACTTTTCCATGTTTGATTACAGTCATGAGTATGATGCAATAATCAAAGAATGATGAGCATACCAAGGAATAACAACACTAGTGTTATTCCAGGAATTGCAGTACCAAAGAAAGACTGACTGCTGCTTCCTGAAGACATTTCACCTGGAAAATGCAACTTCGTATAGCAAGGAGTTAAATATCTTCCAGATTAAAATTTTAATGTGGAACATACATAACTTATTCATAGACATTCCTGAAAGACGCTTCATCTGCAATGTAAATTAATACCACGAATTCAAGATTTTCAGTGGTAATTCTTCATACCAAACATTTGGTTTCTACTGATAAGACTAAAACCTCTAGTATAAAATAGCCTGCTCACATTATGCTGAGTCTCATACACCACTGCAAAATTGGGCAATAGGAGAAGCAAGGGCCGTCTGAGAACTCTTACTCCAGCGACAAACATCTTAAATAATGGAGATGGGAACACAAAGTGAATTGATTTGGAAAAATGTTCTCACATTTTCTTTTGTATGACAGTTCCTTTGAGATTTCCATTATGTTGATGCATTCCCTACAGAAAATCATTAACTTTTAAAATTTAGTTTAATACAAAATAGCGAGTTTGCCCTTGCACCATGGAATTAGAACATGTGTACCACTTCCTGATACAATACCCTTTATAATTTTGTCTAAGGCATTTACTCAATATGGGGGAATAGAGGGAGAAGAGGCAGGAGATGGAAGATTACACTGATTTCACTAATAAACATTCTCCTCTACAACACAATTACCTTTTCTTGTCTTCAGTTCAATAAACTTTATTTGGACAATAAGAAATACAAGTGTTGTCTCCTCCCCTGACTTAATCCACCAACTTCTTATCACCTTATCATCCATATTTAGATATTGCTAGAGTAGCACTAACCACAGTCCCTAGGCCTCCTAGACAATTAAGGACTTGCTCAGTTTCAATGGTAAATTCCTCAGACCAGGACCTGCTCTTTTATGTCAATGAATTACTATGCACAACATTAATGTTGTGCCTTATAATGAGGCTTTTCTAGAACATTAATATTTCTGTCTATTTAGCTGATCACATCAGCAGTACAGTTGAGTAAATTTAGGGGTAGAGACTGAAAAAGCTATACTATCATTCTAAACAGCATCTTATACACTCATGACAAAAACAGTATTGCCATAAAGCAGGAGACATGATTACTGAGTAGAAATACACCTCTACCCAGATATAACGCGACCCGATATAACACTAATTCGGATACAACACGGTAAAGCAGCGCTCCGGGGGGGCAGGGCTGTGCACTCCAGTGGAACAAAGCAAGTTCGATATAACGCGGTTTCACATATAACGCGGAAAGATTTTTTGGCTCCCGAGGACAGCGTTATATCGGGGTAGAGATGTATTTTTGTAGAAAAAGTGGTGTGAACTGATAAATCAGCTACATTTGCAGAGCACATTTCTGCACAATTATGAAAGTCACATATATATTTATGAAGGTTGTCCCTTTTGATAATAAGAACATGCACATTGTTTATATAAATCCACTGGTGCTTCAGATAAAGTTTCCAAACTAGACCGATAACCATTAGAAAAAATATGGTCATACTTAAGCATTTGCTTCGCCCCAGTTAACGAATTTCTTGAATCACAGGTTATGGATTTTTCAACAACAGTCTGAGATTGAAAATAATCAAGCACTACTGTAACAGATCAAAGAAAGCTTTCCAAAATGCTCAGAAGTGCAAGCAATCCAGACTGATTTCACCAACTAATAAGGTATATGCCTAATTTGACAAGTTGTCAATAACGCCTTTAATCATGTGGCATATTTATAGAATATAGTGTTACTTGCTCTAATTAATTAAATAAAGTCACTTCTGCAATAATTAAAGCTAGAATGTATTCACGTGCCATTTAAAAAGCTTCCTTAAAAACCACCGCAGCTGCCACTGCCAATTCAGGGCAGCTTCTACTGTTAGCCATAAATGAAAAAAATTGGAGTCTTCTGTCTGCATAAATCTACTGTGTCACAACGTAAATAAGACAATTCAAATCTGAGCAGCATAACATGGTATGTCCACCCTGAAGGAAATATCAATCTGCTTCTCACTGCATGATTCCTGCTAGTCACACCACTTCCTATCTCAAGTTTTATTGTGTTGGAGGGATGGGGGAAGGTATAGAGAGCTTTAAGTCATGCAGAAGTAATTTTTGGAGGAACAAAATGTAGAACAGATTTGAAAAATCTAGGAAAGTGTTTTTAAATATTGTTTCCTATATTAACTACCACCAAAAAAGCCATTTTTGTGTACAAAAGTGAACAAGGGATACTGCTCCAAAGTGAGACACCCACCCCACTATTGGATAAATTTGGACAATCCAAGCATCTTGCTCCCGGGGGGATTCCTCCCACCCCGCTATTGGGAGATATACGAACCATTCCACTACTGCTGATTCCAAGAAGTGGACCGTAACATTGGAGATAGGAGCTTGGAGTCTATGAAAGAAGGGACTGGAGAATGGCATTACCAAAACAAGCATCTGACCTAAAGGCTTCTGTAAGATGTAGCGCTTGGTAAATGTATGAACAGAGCTCCAGATGACCGTCTTCCAAAAGTCTAGGATTGATACATTGTTCATGTGAGCTAATGAGGCTATCTGAAATAAGCCTTCATCCCTGCAGGAGGGTCTCTTCGCTATGTCAAAATTCTTGAAATATATTTCTGAATATGTGAAGGAGTTGTGAAGATATGTCCTTGCATTTTATTCGGTCAGTTACAGCTACAAAGAGCCTTGGAAAGAATGGAATTGTTTTGCTCGTCATAAATAAAATGCTAGGGCTCTTCTGACATCACAACTGTGGTGGGCCACTTCCATCTTAGACATACAAGACTTAGGAAAGAATACAGATAGTGTATTTGCTGACTTCGGTTGAATTCTGTGACCACATTAGGTAAAAACTTTGAATGTAGGTGGAGGGCCATTAAGGCCTGAATTTCTCATACTTATCTTGCAGAGCTGATGACTGCTAAAAATGGAAAGATACAGAAGGAAGCCTAACAGCATAAGTCCAAATGGAGGTCCATAGGCACAGAAAGAACTAGATTAAGTTTCCCAAAAGGAAAAGTGGCCCTTAAAAGGTGCAAAAACTCTTGTCAAACCCTATGAATCTCAGAACCGTCTGATGAGTGAAGACAGACTAGCAATCAGCAAGCAGCTGATGGGCTGAGATTGCCATCATGTGAATTCTCACTGAGTTTGGAGAGACATTAGATCATTTCAGTTCTAACAGGTACTCCGAGATTATTAGTATAGGCACTTCATGAGGCAGGAATGACCTTGAGCAAGACCTGGTGAAGAATATGATCCATGTCACAAGTATGTCTGGTGGAATCTTTCCTGTTATTGACCAAAAAAATCCCTAACTTGAGAAGAGCAGGAACATTGTAGATTAGAGACACACCCAGCAGCCACTTTGTGATATGGAGAGAGAAAGGTCTGGGTACAGCATCTTCCTGCTGGAGTGTGATAGCAGATCCAGTACAAGGGACATAGTATTGGATTGGACCTTGGACAGCCTTAGGACATCTGGGAACCAAAACTGCCTCAGCCAGGCCAGAGCTATCCATATCAGTTTGGCAAATTCCTGTCTGACCTTGAGAAGTAGAAGAACTAGAAGAAGGGGATGGAAGACATACAATATCCCTTGTCCATAGAATCAGAAAAGCATCTGTCAGGGAACCTGGGCTCAGACCTCCTCTGGAGTAAAAAGCTTGGCACTTCTTGTTGTGTCAAGTTCAAAGCAGATCTATAAGCCAGTGGCCCCCATTCCTTGGGAAAGTGATGACAAATGGGGTCCTTGATCTTGCACTCATGATTAAACAGGAAGTGTCTGCTCAGATTGTCTGTGAGGGAGTTCTGTAAGTCAGGTAAGTGGACAGCTGAGAAGGAAATGTGATGTTTTATTGACCAGTTCCACAATCTGACTGTTTGACACAGGAGGGAGGAGGTGTGAAGAGAACACCCTTGCAAAAGTTTCCTCGGTCTTTGCACTATGACTGACGCAAGAGGACTAAACTAGGACATTGTAAGAGTCATATCCAGGGGGTGTTTGCTCAGGGTGGATGCTGACCTCAGCCAGGCATGCATGCATGCATCAAAGGTGTAGTCTACCATGAAGCATCACAAGGGCACAAGATGCTATATGCCCCAATAGGGCCAGGCATGTCCTTGCTGTGGTGGTGGGCCGTGACTGTATTTGTGAGTTCAGTGATGAGATGTTCTCATATCTGTCCTTTAGAAGGAATGCTCCAATGAACAGTATTAGGATGTACTACTCAGTGATGATTTTTAGACCCAAACCTTGAAAGAAGTTGCTAATACCTTTTTAAAATACTCTCTGCTGTGCTGAAAGACCAAAAAGGTAGGACTGGATATATTGGCAATGTCCATGGCCAACAACAAACCTTAGGCTTTGTCTACACTGGACTTTCATTGGTAAAACTTTTGTCATTCAGAGGTGGGGGGGGGGGACCACACATCCCCGAACGATAAAAGTTTTACCGACGAAAAGCACCCATGTGAACAGCGCTTTCTCAGCGGGAGAGCTCTCCTGCTAACAAGGCTATTGTCGCTCATTGGGGTGGATTTGGGGGGGGGGGTGTCAGTCAGTGGGAGAACTTTCACCTGCCAACAAAAAGCTGCTACATTGTGCACCTTTTAGTGACATGCCTGTAGCAGCACAGCTATATTCTGGGCTCTGAACATCTATTGTCTAATACAATTTAGGATAGAGGTCCCTTCTTGCTAAACACCTTGAGACAATCCTTAACTTAGTTAAACTCAAAAAGCATAGGTATCAATACACTAGATAGAGTATTTGGGATTACAGTATAACCCTATCTACCTAAATAAATATTTGAAAACTGGGCTTTTTTTCAGAAGGATAACTATCTGAAAGTTAAACTGTAGTATGTTATATTTTCACATCTTGAAATCACAGCACATTGATACATCAGGGGTCATTCCTCTTATGCTAACTGAACTGGACTCTGAATTCTGAAAGGAACTTGCTGAAATAGCCAAATTTTAGAACTAAATCTTACTTCTGCAGAGTGGGGCAACAGGTATTTACTGACCGTATGCAAGGCTTCAAAAAAAGAGTGAACTGCTGCACATAAGAAAAAGAGCATGATATAGTCCAAAGGGATATGACCAGGCCTTCTATGAACATGTTGTTTGGCAGTCAGCCATTGGAGAAAGCACAGGCTACTACTGGAGTAGCAACAAGTGTTATCAAGCCCAAGAGCCCCCTAAACCACAGCGTGCAAAAGGATTCAAGAAACGTACTCAGGTCATTGCCACACAGATCTCAGAAGAAAGAACTTAGAGAACATTTTATATGTTTCAATTTTTCCAGATTTCCAACTCAAAGCATAATAGATATACCTGCAGAATACTGCATCCAGTTACCCAGTTTTTATGCGCAAAAGCTTAAACAGAAGTCAGACATGTAGCTCCCCATCATGTGCACAATACCTTTTTGAACATTAGAGTTTTCTGAAGGCAGATTCTTTAATATGGTGAATAGCAAGTTAATAGACATGAACCATTCTTTACAATATCAGTCCTGATTTAGCCATAAACCTCTGAAGAGCTAAAACTGTAACAAAGACCTAGTCCTACACCGGCACAGGGATTTTTTTGACTGCATGTCAATTTCTGCTTAACAGGATTTTTTCCCCTCAAAACCATTTTATAGTAGGTCATGAACTGCACATACTACATGACTGCTGAAGGAAGCCAAGAACAAACAGAAGAGGACAAAGAAAGACATACAGTAGAACCTTAGAGTTATGAACACCAGAGTTACGAATGACCAGTCAACCAACCGCACAACATTTGAAAACGTAAATACAATCAGGCAGCAGCAGAGACCAAAAAAGTTAACACTGTACAGTATTGTGTTGAAAGTACACTACTGGAAAAAAAAGCAGCATTACATTTCTGCATAGTAAAGTTTCAAAGCTGTATTAAGTCAGTTGTAAACTTCTGAAAGAACAACAGTAATGATTTGTTCAAAATTATGAACATTTCAGCGTTACAACCTCCATTCCCAAGGTGTTCGGAACTCTGAAGTTCTACTGTACATAATTGCTGAAACTCAATGAAATGGATAACCCACTTCAAAGTATAGAAAAAATACACCATCATTGTCCCTAATCTGTAACTAATAAACTGCCACTGCCCCTATTGCCACCTAAACACATGAGAGTTTGAAGGCAAGAAACTTGCAGAGTTGTCTTTCCCTCACGCTAGGTTAGCCAGACAACTTGGGCTGCAAGGTCACCAAAAGACTCAAGATCCCTTAGAGAAAGTAATCAAACTAACATTTGGATTAATTTGGGAAGGGAGAAGGGAGGAACTGACATTGATACAGCTCAATGAATAGGGTGATTATGTGCACTACAATCTTAACTGTCAAACTCAGAATGTAACATGATGCTTCAAAGTCTTGTCAGACCAAAAATACCAACTAACATTAGTTTCGTGGCACCTTATAGACTAACAGATGTATTGGAGCATAAGCTTTTGTGGGTGAATAGCCACTTCGTCGGATGCATACACAAAAGCTTATGCTCCAATACGTCTGTTAGTCTATAAGGTGCCACAGGGCTCTTTGTTGCTTTTTACAGATCCAGACTAACACAGCTATCCCTCTGATATTTAACATTAGTTTAACATACATGCTCTAGGAATTATTCTGAGGAAGTTCTGTGGCCTATGTTATAAGGAGATCAGACTAGATCAGAGGTTCTCAAACTTCATTGCACCGTGACTCCCTTCTGACAACAAAAATTACTACATGACCCCAAGATGGGGGACTGAATCCTGAGCACAACTGAGCCCCTCCGCCCCGGGGCCTGTAACCTGAGCCCCACCACACAGGGCTGACGCTTCAGCCCCAGGCAGTGGGGCTCAGGCTTCGGCCCTGGGCCACAGCAAGTCTAAATCAGCCCTGATGACCCCATTAAAATGGGGTCCCAACCCACAGTTTGAGAACCGCAGGACTAGATGATCACAATGGCCCCTTCTAGCCTGAAGAATTTATAAACTTCATGAAAGTACATAGCACAAACTAAGGCAAATCAGTCTAGTAACTAAGTCATCTTTGTGAAATTGTCAAACATTTGCCAACTAAGGCATAAAGACTGCTCTCCTGAAAAACTATTAAAAACTTTATTTAAAAACTATTAAAAGCTAATTTGACTGTCTATCACTGTAAACAGAAAGGCAATACTTGTGGCTTTTCAGGATGGAAATGTTAAAAAGGGCAATCCAGCCTCTTGCTTCAAACCAAAAGCTAAGGGTTCTGGAGATATGAGGAAGGACTTTATATAGCCCTTCACTTTCATACTTTACCATCATAACAAATGACAAAGGTAAAAAAGCATTAAATACTGGTGTCACTTAGATCTATTTAGTCCATTATCCTGATTTTATCCCTAACTGGACCAAGCAAATTCTACATTTCTGTAACCATGTATCATTGTTTAGGTGTCTTAGTAGCTTTCAGATGTATATTTAGAATTAATAAAGTATTTAATTGACTGAGAGGTGCACAGAAGCATGAGAAATTGTTTATGCTATCATCCCAGTAAGCAGTACTTCATTAACCTTCATCACCTTTAGCAGTACATATCAAATGACTACTGAACAAAGTAGAATATTCTATACTTTAGTTACTGCAAACATTTCTAGCTCCCTCCCCATTTTATATCCCACAGCATCCACCTCCAATAAATTAGAGATGCAGATAATTGGCTTTAACCATACAAAATTCCCCGAATTGGTGAAATCATGGATTTCATGATTTTGATTTCACTGAGCTTGCCTACGGAGGAACAAAGTGTTTTTTAATAAACTAACAATAAAAATGAGAATTTAAAAAATAAACTATTTGGGACAGAAAAGCAGTGACTTTGCAAACATACAAAAAACTGTCAATTCTTATAGGATAGGTTCTTGGGACACCCGGAATTTTAGCAGATTTTCCAACAGCAGCATAATGCACAAGTGGCATCAGAAAAATAAATAGGAGAATGGAAGTTGGCTAGCCACAACAGGATTGAGTGCCATGTGGCCTACCATTTACTTTGGCCAATATACTTTATAGTGGGGGCTTCCATCACATATTGCTGAATACTATGGAATTGTTAGTTCTAGTTAAAGGTCACCTACAACAAAAGTTTCCAGCCAGGATAGGTCTGTTCAGTACTCTCACAATAAGACAAAAGGAAATGGATATGGCAATGCTTAGGGATCCAGTTACAAGTTTTATTCAGGGAGATCAATTCAAAGGCAAGTGTGACTACTAACAAGACAGAGCTACTTCAAGGACATAAAATTAGCAAATTATCAATAGTGAATCAATCAGCAGTTTAGGCAAACTGTTTGCAAGGAAGTTCTCATGACATTTCTGAAAGTCAATTAACTACAGAGGCTCAAGTAATCATTATATGGAATGTTACTCGATGCACTACTGCAGGACAACTTCCTGTTAGCCTGAGGATTTCTTACCCGATGAATATTTTTTATTATTTGTCTTTTAATTGGAACACGTTCAACAGTAAAATACATACACCTGATGTGGGCGGATGCTTAGTCTCTTGCAATTATAAAAGTTTCAAGCATCAACTTTAGGGTGAGAGGTTTTCTAGAGTGATAGCAATAATTGTACTGCAAGTAGTGCAATCCAGCCAAAGGTAGAGTTTGCTTACCTGATTTCATGTTCAGTTGAAATTTTCAGCAAAGTATGATGAAAGCTTGACAGCAGTCAATGCTGGAGTTCAGTTTTTAGATTATGCAGCCTGGGTTGATTAGTTTCTTTATTATGCAGAATACATCTGCTGACTGTAATTTTGCCACAGCAACGGTGGTGAATTAGATTTGAACCAAGGTTTCCACAAATAAAATGTTTGTCATTTTGAAGTAACATCCTTGGAGAATAGGTGATAGCATACTAATAACTAATTAAAATTTTTATTTGCTTGAAGTTGGTTTTCCAAATTAATATTTGATGAAATATTTTACATTTTGCAAACAAAATCAATTAGAAAAGATTCTTCTCATTACATTTTTTAAACTAAGTGTTGATCAGTACAGATATATTTACAGCCAGTTTCTGAAGCAAATGTTAATGGTCCAAAGACCATCACTTTTAGGTTATAATTTCTACAGAACCATAAATGCTCATGTTACTTTATAAATACAAAGACTATGCCCTGTTCAGATCTTAAATTCTAATTATATTCAGAATTTCATTCAGTTACAAATTATAATGTTCTGATGAAATCTAAAATCCATTATCTTGTGCAAGTGAAGTACTTGAACACACTAAAGGGACTGATTAGAAATACACTCAGTTAAGTGCATATGATAAAATAGGAAAGCAGGAAGACCTAGTAACAAGCAGTAGTGCACCACAATTCCACATGGGGGAATCCAAGCCTAAGATTATCATTGACTCCAAGGCTGGAAAATTGAGGCAAGATACTGAGAGCACGTAAAGTCTTGAGTGGCATCTCTCTGGCCAGCCCAGGTGTTACATTAATCTGGTGCAAGGGGCAGGTTACAGGAGGGAGAATTACATTCACTGGTACTCAGCTGGTAAGAGGATCAGCAAAATTCAGCGGGGGGGGGGGGGGTGGGGGGGGGAGAGGAAATCCACAGTGATCCTAGAGTAGCAGTGGACAGACTGACACACGAGGGACAAAAATGTTAGGAGAATTAAACACTGTTTCCCTGATGCCAGAAAATGTTTAGTCAGTAAACTGAACAATCCTGTTTCCTGAAAAATTTAACCATTATGCTAGAAATTAATTATTTCAAAGTTCATTGCTGAAATCGTCACTCAAGAGACAGCATGCTAAAGAGGTTCTCTGGATATTATTTCATTTGGACCTCATGCAAGCAGGTATTCAAGAAACATTTTCTCATTAGTTAAAAGAGAAATAGCACTGGGAAAAAAGTACTTCAAAGCAAAAACTACCCAAAAAGCATTTCAAATGTTCAAGATGACTAGAAGTGGCTAAATTTATATGTTGCTACATATTTTCCATTTATACTTGTAAGAATGAACCAGAGTTGCCTCCCCACTACATAAACACCTTTGCAAATTCACCCCTAAATAAAACGAAGCTTTCAACTGTGTCAGTCCATCCTCATCCAAGATTCTGAAACAGAAAAGCATGGCCACCAAACTGAGACTTCTGTATAACAATTTTATCTGCCAACAAAAATGTTATCAAAGTTGGAATTAAACTTTTAATTGACATTTTTATATAAATTACTACTTAACTCATGTGCATACAATATAGCATATCAAATACATACATACACTTAATAGTAATAATTGAACCCTTATTAAGGTAAGTTCTTACAAAGAACTGCAGAAAGTCCTTAAATCTCATCACTTCCCACTGTCCTCTGAATCTATAAAGTGTTAACATTAATGCAGGAAAAAGTGTGTAGTGTATATATAAGTTTATGTCCATAGGAAGAAAAAATGCAAGCTTGTTTAATTAAAGAGTTTATTTTCAGGAAGAAAAAGACAACAACATGAGGCTACAAAAACAAGGATGAATTTTCCAAGTACTTCGCATGTTTTATATGCACGTTTTAATAAGTTTATACAAGGAAAAGCACCAATTCCAGTAAATAATTAATGTTAAAACATATCACTGGAGTCAAAATACCTGTTCTAATTACTGTGCAGAAAGTCTACAGACAAATATGTTCAGTTCTAATATGTACCTTGTCCTTGAATGTTTGGCACACACTTCTGAATACAGTAATATTAATGTCTTTTCATCTCTGACAAAAAGTTCATTGACAAAATAGGCCTGTTTGTATACATTTAGTAAGTTTTTAGCTACTGTTTTAGAAGTTAGACTTTTGGTGAACATTAAAATATGGCACTGTTCTCATACAAAAATAGCTAGGGAACCCATATATTTTGAAGTATTAATAGGGAAAACCAACTAATGAGGACTATTTAGCAAAAGCAAAATATGGAGATAAATGTTGTCAAAAGCCAGCACTATAGGCCAAAAGATAATAGCAGCAGCTTTAGTTATGGATCTATTTCATTCTAACATACAGCAGGCTGGAAATACAATTGCAAATCGTTTTTAGAATGGGAACATGAAGTTTTCAAGCAAAGGAAGAAAAAAGCTTAGTACCCTATTTTGAAGGCATTCTGTTCATTTGCTGTTGGCGGCAGCTGGGGATTCCTCTGGCATAGAGAAATTTTCTAACATAAAACTGGCCAAAGGGATGTGTCAAGTGCAGAGCAAACCATACTGCATTTTAGCGATCCTTGATAGTATAATGGCTCCTAGAGAATCATTACAAACTGGTTTAAGTTACAGTAACCTTGCAAAAGTTATAATTTGCACCAAGGGCTGGTTTGGTTCCTGGTCAGAGACAAGAACAAAAGAAGCAGTGGCTTATGCCACTTTAGCCTCCCTGCTCTTCAACTGTACCTAGCTCTGCTTCAGGGAAGCAGGGGATTGAACCCACATTTTTCAAAGATTGAGTTGCCAGAACTTGTGTTTGCTTTTTTGCTTAAATGCAGCTTATATTTTTAATAAAAACACTATCCTATTTCAAAGCAATGATTGAGTCAGTTTTGCTAGTAAATATTGAAACATGATATATTGCATCAATCTGGTATCTCTATGTTGGCGCTGGTAGAACGGGCTCCTTTGACACCCAAAATATACAGCTATTTCATATTTTTGCTCTGCATACCATGTGTAAAAGGACTGTGCTAGCTACAAATATGCTTAAATACAACTGAAGTTAGTGGCTTCCCCCTGTCCTCCCCCAAGCTAAATCCATCCTTCCTTGTGATTCCATAAGAGAGCTATTCCAACCAAGAGCTTGACTGCCAACTACCTTTAGGAATGAGTGAGAATTTCAAAGAGACTGACAATCCAGGACTCTGAACTACCATGATAGAGAAGCTCCATAACTTGGGTTCGTAGAAAAAAGAAAAAAAAAAGTGCTGAAAAAGTTAATTGCAGTAAAACAGTTTGCATGCATTTATCAGGAACTTCAGCTTGTATATTATAAATTAAACCAGAGGACCATTCAACTGACAGGCAACCTTAAAACATATTTGAGGAGATTGACAAGTAGCCAGTTTGTCTCACAGTCACAGCCTACTGTAGCTTACAAACTGTTAAAGTAAGAATCTTAAATATATTTTCAGCATTTGAAATTACTGTAGAGGCACACTAATAACTATTTCTTTCATTGCTTTGCCTCTGAAAGACAAGAAGTTCATGCATTAGCTATTAACAGGTTAATTTCAGGTAATTACAGATTTGTACTAAAATATTAATAGAATTAAATAATTAGTTGTCTAAAAATAGACAAACATGACTAGAGAAGATATATGAAATATGCATGTCTACCATGTTCAGGTTTAACATCTCCTTTGGGAATACTTGGGTAGAGTGGAAGCATCATTTGCACTGAAGTGCTTTATGTTAACATCCTTTTAAAACTGTAGCCCTTCCTACATTCCCACTCTTCCCCATTCCACCTGTTCTGTTCATCTCAATAGTGTCCCTCTGACGCTTCATACATGAATGTTTAGTACAGACATGGGCAAACTATGGCCCACGGGCCACATCAAGCACGCGGCACCATCCTGCCAGGCCCCTGAGCTCCTGGCCGGGGAGCCTAGTCCCTGGGCCATCCCCCGCAGCCATGCCGCCACGCTCTGGCCCGCCGCTCCCGCTGGGCAGCATGGGGAGTGCAGCTGGCTCTGGCCGGGCGTCGCAGCTGTGAGTTCCTGTTGCTGGTAAGGGGGCAGGAGGGTTGGGTAAGGGAGTGGAGAGTCCTGTGGGACAGTCAGAGAGGAGGGGGCGGTTGGATGGGGCGAAGGTTCGGGGGGAGGGGGGTTAGGGGATGGGGACAGGGTGGGTTGGGAGTCGGAGTCCCGGGGGCCTGTCAAGGGGCGGGGATGTGGATAGGGGTCGGGAGGGCAGTCACGGGACAGGGGGTTGGCTAAGGGGGGGGCAGTTAGGGGCAGGGTGTTCTGGGAGGGAGTGGTCAGGGGATGAGGAGCAGAGGGCGGTTGGATAGCGGGTGGGAGTCCTGGGAGGGCTGTCAGGGGGTGGGGGTTTGGATAGGGGTCGGGGCAGTCAGGGGACAGGAAGCAGGGGGGTTGGATGGGGGTGGGACTCCCGGGAGGGGGCAGTCAGGGGACAAGGAGCGGGGGGGGTTGGATGGGTTGGGGATTGAGGGGGGCGGGAAGTGGTAGGGAGCAGATGTCAGGCTGTTTGGGGAGGCACAGCCTTCCCTACCCGGCCCTCCATACAGTTGCACAACCCCGATGTGGCCCTCGGGCCAAAAAGTTCACCCACCCCTGGTTTAGTAGAACCTCAATGTTATGAGTGGAATGGAGGTTGTTCATAACTCTGAAATGTTCATAACTCTGAACAAAACTTTATGGTTGTTCTTTCAAAAGTTTACAGCTGAACATTGACTTAATACAGCTTTGAAACATTACGGTGCTGAATAAATATGCTGCTTTCCTCTGTTTTAATAGTTTAAGTTTAATAGTACTGTACTGTTTGGGGGTTTTTAAGTCTCTGCTGCTGCCAGATTGCATACTTCCAGTTCCAAATGAGGTATGTGATTAACTCTGGTGTTCATAACTGAGGTTCTACTGTAACTACCTTCTCTTCTCCTATCTTCCCCTTTTGGACCCTCCCTACGCCTGCCCTCATACTTTTCTAAATTAATTAGGGCTAGCGGTGGTCCAGCTTTTCCCACAACACACAGTCAACCTGTGGAACTCCTTGCCAGGGGATGTTGTGAAGGCCAATCTATAACAGGGTTCAAAAAGAACTAGTTAAGTTCATGGAGGATAGTCCATCAATGGCTATTAGCCAGGATGGGCAGGATGGTGTCCCTAGCCTCTGTTTGCCAGAAGCTGGGAATGGGCAACAGGGGATGGATCACTTGATGATTACCTGTTCTGTTCATTCCCCCTGGGGCACCTGGCATTGGCCACTGTTGGAAGACCGGATACTGGGCTAGATGGACCTTTGGTCTGACTCAGTATGGCCGTTCTTATGAATACTGATTTAGGCACTTTCTACCCTGCAAAGTTGACTCTTTTGGAACAGTTTTTAAAAATCTGTTGGATACTAGGGGCTTGTCTATATGAACACCTAACTCCGCGCAAGCTGGGCTGTGAATCTACCTTGCACTAGTTGGCCATATGGACTCAGCTGACACATATTAAACAGTTTGTTAGTGGACTCTGATCTAATCCGCTCTGAAATGTGACAAGATCAAAAACACAGGAACAAATAATGTGCAAGGGCGGAGTCCATGGGAAAGTTAGGGTGCAGCCAGCTCAGGCAGAGTAGATTCACACCTCAGTCTAGCCATAACTAAATGTTTGTGTGGACGACCCAAGACTGAGTTTGATTCTTTCCTAATCCCAAAAACTGTTTGGGAACCTCAAGAATTATGCCTCATCCACACACATGAAACAATAATATAGTTAATTCTGAAAGTGAACTGCATAGTGAGAAGAAACAGCCTAGAACCAGCCCAAGTACAAACCTCATCACTGCAAAGGAACACTGATTTGACAGTGGTAAGGATTACTAAAAAAGTAGTGCCAATTTTAAGACCCTGCATCCCTCACCCTGACCCATTCTAATATACTATTTGGCCTTAGATGGCCTTTATAAAGCTTTTCAATGTAAACTGGTTAATGAAATTTGTCAACACTATCCTTTCTTGTTTGTGCTGAAAACAGAAGGTATATAATCACAAAAGTACAAATGGAAGTATGCAGCCACAAAGCTCAGAAGGCTGAACCTTGTGCTTTAATGCAATGGTGTCTCTCTCAAGAAGCACCTTATTCCTAGTTGAACCTCCCTAATTTCCCTGTCTTGACCACGAAGATGAATGAAAAGGATTTCTTGCAAAACACAAATCTAGACATTTTTAAACACCATGCTGTGCCTCTTTTTTAAATTGCTATATTCTTCAATCTGCTCACTGTAGCAATGACCAACCTTTAACACAGACTTCACCTATTTCCTTCTTTAGATAGGCTACATATTAAAGTCAAGACACATTTCCTACTTATATATGAACAAGTGAAAGGAAGCATTTCTAAAAATGGTACAAAGTTAAAAGCATCTGCCCATTGTCCTTGTACATAAACAAGTTCCTAGTATCCGACCCCTCCTAAATCACTCTTTAAAAGAAGATTCAAATCAAGTCTCACAATAAGGAATTCACTCTACTTTGGGTCTGGAGCAATGCAAGTCTGAGATAGAAGATCCTTGGCAATGCTGTTAAGCACCATAGTACTGCCCTCCCATCCCCCTTCACTCCACAGTTCTAGAGAAATGCATTACTTCTCAAGAAACCAAAAGGTAAACAAATACCATCAGTACAGTTTGCATAACCCCAGACAAATCAAAACAAACATGCTAGGAAGAAAAAGCAAAGCTTCATCGCTATATTATCGGGTACTCCTTTAGGCTTAAAAAAAACAAGTTATTCCTGTTGGACACACAAGCCATAAAAATGTATGGCTTAGCAAGGAAGTATACACATTTGCTAAGTAATGGTGAACAACAAGGATGTTTATATTTTCTTTCTGTGCTGGTCCCTGTGTCTGTTTACAGGCTAAATAAAGATGATTCACAAACAGCCAAATAGTTTAAATAATATTATTTTCATAGACTAGAAGTTTATTTCAACATTGTTCATGCATCTTAAGTATGGAGAAGAGGAATAAATAGCAGTAAAAAGCTGAAGATGTGTTAAAATCTGAATCAAGTATCAGAATACAGCAAAAGAAGCATTCAATTAGTTATCCAATCTGACAATGTTTGACTGGAATACTCTATTATATTGCTATATACTTTAAGGGGCAGATCCTCAACTGGTACAGCTCTGACTTCAGTGGAGCTATGACAATTTACAACAGCTAAGGATCTGCCCCCGGAAACTCTAGTTCATGCACACAGCAAATTGTGCAATAGGTAAATAATCTTACCAGCGACTGTACCTTTGACCCTTGAGGGGCAACTCCCTGTAGCTCCACTGTGCAACTGAATGCAGTAGCAACAAATAAAGCTTCAAGTCTGACAGTAATCTTATTTTTCAGAGTTATACACTGCATTGTCTGACTGATAAAATAAACTGCAGATAAAATGAAGCAATTAAAACCAATGAAATATTACACTTGGTTCCAGAGTGCATTCTGTTATTCACTGAAAGGGAAACTGAATCATAACATAATAAACGGAGAGATGTCACTATCAGAAAGTTTCTGCCATTTTACAATGTAATTGTTTAAATTTTTTTTTCTTTTTTAAACTTAATCTATTTCAAGTTAATATAGAACACCAATTTCAAGTTTTAGGCCTAAGCTTACCATAACCTATTAAAACCAATTAATTAAATAAAATAATCACAGTATATGTTTGCTGCCAAAGTTTTAAAGAAAGTCAAAACACTGAATTGGTGAACGTCACTGCCTAAATACTTGCAACTTGAATTTGCTGAAGCACTAATCCAGCTTTTGACCGAGTAGCTTCTCCTCAAGGTGCAGAGAATACTTCCTCCATTTTAGTTTATTCAACTTACTCAGTTCAATGACTAAGTCATTCTAACTTGAGAAAATGAATAAGTTGAAAATGCAAGAAAACTTGTTTTCCCTCTTCCAATTCATTAATAAAAACTAGGCGTCAGAATGAGACCTACTAATCCTAAAATCATGAAGGATATGGTGACCATAAACAATCGGTTCAGTACAGTAACTACAGATGCATAAGAACGGCCATACTGAGTCAGACCAAAGGTCCATCTAGCCCAGTATCCGGTCTTCCAACAGTGGCCAATGCCAGGTGCCCCACAGGGAATGAACAGAACAGGTAATCATCAAGTAAGTGATCCATCTCCTGTCGCCCATTCCCAGCTTCTGGCAAACAGAGGCTAGGGACACCATCCTGCCTAATAGCCATTAATGGACGTATCTTCCATGAATTTATCTAGTTCTTTTTTTAACTAGATACTTGATACTTCCTTTAATAAATCAGTCTAACCTGCAAAACAGGTTTTGATCCTCCCCCCCCCCAAAATGGAGCCAGCACATTTAAGGTAGTTTTATTTAATAAAGAATTTTAAAAGCTGGTTTTGCACATTAATTGAATTTGAATTTCCATCAAAATCTAACTTCACGTAAGTCACAAGTAAAAAATTAATCTAGTAAATGAGAAATGCATCATTCACCATTTAACAAAGTAAAAAATGAAGAATCTGAATAAATGTCTGTTAAGCTATGTGTCATCTTAAATAAATGGTTAGCAAAAAGTACCACCAAATTTAGTGTAAAAGCTTAATTGGTCACCAACCAACAACAACCAACCTTTCTTTAGGAAAATAGCTAAAAAATACAAAGGCAAAACAAGAGTAAATCAAAGATAAAATATAATTTTGTGCTTGCTGATTTAAATCATGCTTAAAATTAGGATTGCCACCCGGCTGATTTTTACCTGGGCTACATCTCAAAAGATATAGTGTGCCTTTTTGGCTGTGCATGCAACAATCCTGTAATACCAGCCATGCACATCTCTGTAGGGAGAGCTGCCAGCAAGCAGGTTCCACTCTGAGCTGAGCCCTCACCTGCTGAAACCAAGGCAGCTCCTCTCAGAGCCAGAAACCAGGAAGTAGGACCGACCTGAGACTCACCAGCAGGGAGAGGGTAAGAAGCAGGGCTCCTGGGAGGGGACAGTAGGGAGTGCCTCCTTGAGGACTTTGGGAAGCAAGATGGACATGAGGTTTGCATGGTCAGTACTAGGACCCTTTATTTGGGATGGGGTGGTGGGTGGCCAATTATTCTTCATCTCAGTGGTGTCAACCCTACTTGAAATCAGTGATTTATACCACTTTGATTTAACTTGCTCCAGCCTGCTTGAAAGCTTTAAAAACAAAATAATCAAACTTGTCCCTCACTGTTTTGGACATAGAGCACCAATTCTGCTATAATTAAGGCTGAGCATCACTGTCTGTTTAAAACAGGGGTAAGCAACCTTTAAGAAGTGGTGTGCCGAGTCTTCATTTATTCACTCTAATTTAAGGTTTCGCGTGCCATAATGTTTTTAGAAGGTCTCTTTCTATAAGTCTATAATATATAACTAAACTATTGTTGTATGTAAAGTAAACAAGGTTTTTAAAATGTTTAAGAAGTTTCATTTAAAACGCAGAGCCCCCCGGACCGGTGGCCAGGACCCGGGCAGTGCGAGTGCCACTAAAAATCAGCTCGCATGCTGCCTTTGGCACGCATGCCATAGGTTGCCTACCCCTGGTTTAAATAGGCTATTATTAAAAGTGCTTGAAATCTACATACTTACTCAGATTGTCTAAATTTGTTGTGCGTCATGAGGTGGAGAATAGGGTTGGTGGGCCAAATTTGGAATCATTTGAACAAAGGTTTCCCAAGATAGAGCCATACATAAAAAAATTTAGCTGTTTACAAATCATTTGGTTAGTCTAATTTTTTTTGCACGCACCTGAAGTTCAAACTATGTCTCTAATCCTCCTCAAATGGATCTACACAGTTAGGCTTTGTCTACACCGGCACTTCGTCAGCAAAACTTGTGTCATTCAAGGGTGTTAAAAAACACACACACACACACACACACACACACACACACACACACACACACACACCCCAAAAGTTTTACTGACTAAAAGTGTAGATGTGAATAGCACCCTGCTGACAAACCCACTGACGCTTGTGTGGGGTGGAAGTTTATTGTTGGCAGGAGAGCGCTCCCCTGCTGACAAAGAGCAGCTACACTGTGCGCCTTTTAGCAGCACGGCTGTAGCAGCACAGGATTTCGTCTCCGCTAGAGTGTGTCATCTACTGCCCCTCTGGGGAATAAAAAAAATAAGGGCGATGTTTGAAATTTCAGGTCAGCTCAGGCTACGCTTATTCAAAATGCTCACCTGTAGCAAGGCAGTACAGATGGTCACTGAGCCTGAGCAACACCCATGCACTGGAAGTCTGAGCCCTGGCCCTGGCCGGTTTTAGAGAATGCATGTTCCTTGTTCAGTGCCTGCATTCTGCAGGGTCTCCTTTTGGAAATTTTGTCCTGAGACCAAAGTTTCTAGTTTAAGAGTAATATTTTGAAGAACTCTAAAACCACATGCAGACTATGATTTACTTTAGAAGTATAGTCAAGGAAACCAGCATTAAATAGAGGGAAGATATAAAAGATATAAGAACTTTAGGTAATGAAGTATATAAACAACTTTTACTTTTCACGGTGTTCCTGAATAAGGGAAATTAATGCAACCAAAGGAAAGAAAATTGCAGGAACATTTGGTCAGGGGGTTGTGCATCAGAAACCCTATTCACATGAACTACTCATTACATTTTCAGATTCATATAAATCTCTGGATCCAGAGCTAGGAAATACAGGGCTTTGGTGCTGACTCCGTGGGTGCTCCAGAGCTAGAGCACCCACAGGAAAAAAAAAAAAAAAATAGTGGGTGCTCAGCATCCACCAACAGCCCCGCTGATCAGCTCCCTCCCAGCGCCTCCTGCCCGCCTCTATCAGCTGTTCAGTGGCATTCAATGAAGACAAAGTGCAAAGAACTACACTTAGGAAGCAAAAATCAAATGCACAACTACAAAATAGGAATAACTGCCAAGGGGGTAGCACTGCTGGAAAGGATCTGGGTGTTATAGTGAATCAGAAGTTGAGTAAGAGTTAACAATGGGGTGCAGTTGGGGGTATATTAATAAAAGTGTCATTCAAGACATGGGAGGTCACTGTCCCCCTCTGCTATGGTTTTTATTCCTATTTGCAGGAGCAGTAAAATCAGAAAAAGCGTGCCAAGCCTGTTACTTGTTTGTTACAGAAGCAAGAAAATAATGGGGTTTAAGTATCTGCATGATGATGTGGTGTGATAAGAACTGAAACTGTTTAGAATATCCAAGACATTCAGAACCAAAAGTACACCAAAAACTGTAGCTCAAATGTTTACCTTAAAAAGATATTACTCTTCACTGACACTGAATATTTAAGTTTCAGCTACATTTAGATGGAGCAAAGTAAATAATTTTAGTAGTCCTGATGAGTATTTATTTTCCACTCCCAACATGAGACTGACTAAACAATATACAACCAAAGTTGCCCTGACCAAACTATTGTAGGTGAGTGTTCATACTTAACAGGAAAGTGTCAAATCGACCTCTTGGGTACATGGTTTCACAATGATCCATAACTCACAAAAAGGAAGAGATGGGGATTATATTAAAGTAACACAAGCAGCTGTACTAAGTAGAAAAATCACAATTTGAGTTGTGTATAGGGTGAGGAAATGGAAACAATTTCTTTCAAAAAAGTTTACATAACATATCAAGTGTATTGCATGCTCCGGTGGATGCCAGTCTACAAGCAAGGCAACAGCTTAGAACTGCTTCTAGTGAATGGCCCCTTTAGTTCAAATGGTAGGCTACATATACACTCAAACTATCTCCTCTAGTTAGCCTAGCTCCAGAGAGAGCAACCAAACCAAAAACAAAATCAGGGCTTGTCTACCCATGGACACTGAAGGAATAATTATCTTGTTATAGCTATGCTGGTCAGATTTCCCATGTGGACCAGCCCAACATTTGAGCTGCAGAGTAACTGGATTAGCAGCACAGAATGACTGTTAGCAGTTAACAGGTTGCACAAATTTCAGTTGGATCCTATACTCACTTTCAGGTCAGACAACATAAATTAACTCAAGTGGGATAGTGATTTTAAGGGCTTGAGTTATAATTCTAGTTAACTCAGCAATGAAGACATACCTGTGCACCTTTGACTTTGAAGGTAATAACATAAGAACAGCCATACTGGGTCATTCCAACAGTGGCCAATGCCAGGTGCCCCAGAGGGAATGAACAGAACCGGTAATCAAGTGATCCATCCCATCGTCCATTCCCAGCTTCTGGCAAACAGAAGCAAGGGACACCATCCCTGCTCAGCCTGGGTAATAGCCCATTGATGGAACCTATCCTCCATGAATTTATCTAGTTCGTTTTTAAACCCTGTTATAGTCTTGGCCTTCACAACATTCTGTGGCAAAGAGTTCCACAGGTTGACTGTACGTTCTGTGAAAGAATACTTCCTTTTGTCTGTTTTAAACCTAGATTGGTGACCCCTAATTCCTGTGTTTGAGGAATAAACAACACTACCTTATTTACTTTCTCCACACCTGTCATGATTTCATACACTTCTATCAGACCCCCCCCCCCCCCCCGCTTAGACTTTTTCCAAACTGAAAAGTCCCAATCTTGATTAATCTCTCCTCACACGGAAGCAATGCCATACCCCTAATCATTTTCGTTGCCCTTCTCTGAACCTTTTCCAATTCCAATTCCATCATCATTTTTGAGAAGGGGCAACCACATCTGCATGCAATATTAAAGGTGTGGGTGTACCATGGATTTACATAGAGGCAATATGATATTTTTTGTCTTATTAGCTATCCCTTTTCTAATGATTCCCAACACTGTTAGCTTTTTTGACTGCTACTGCACATTGAGTGGATGTTTCAGAGAATTATCCACAATAACGCCAAGATCTCTCTCAAGTGATAACAGCTAGTTTAAACTATCATTTTATATGTATAGTTGGGATTATGTTTTCCAATGTGCACTACTTTGCATTTATTAACATGGAATTTCACCCGCCATTTTGTTTGTTGTCCAGTCACCCAGTTTTGTGAAATCCCCTTGTAACTCTTTGCAGTCTGCCAGGGACTTAATTATCTTGAATAATTTTGTATCATCTGCAAATTTTGCCACCTCATTGTTTACCCCTTTTTCCAGATCATTTATGAATATGTTGAATAGGACTGGTTCCAGTACAGACCCCTGGGGGACACTACTATTTACCTCTCTCCATTCTGAAAACTGACCATTTATTCCTACCCTTTGTTTCCTATCTTTTAACCAGTTACCAATCCATGAGAGGACCTTCCCTCTTAACCCATGACAGCTTATTTTGCTTAAGAGCCTTTGACGAGGCACCTTGTCAAATGCTTTCTGAAAATCTAAGTACACTATATCCACTGGATCACCCTTGTCCACATGCTTATTGATGCCCTCAAAGAATTCTAGTAGATTGGTGAGGCATGAGCTCCCTTTACAAAAACTCTTCCCCAAAACAAATCATGTTCAGCTATGTGCCTAATAATTCTGTTCCTTACTATAGTTTCAACCAGTTTGCCCGGTACCAAAGTCAGGCTTACCGGCCTGTAATTGCCTGGATTGCCTCTGTAGCCTTTTTTAAAAATTGGTGTCACACACCTATCCTCCAGTCATCTGGTACAGAGGTGGATTTAAAAGATAAATGTGAAATTGAAGAACTGTGGTATTGAACCTGAGTTCCTTCAGAACTCTTGGGTGAATACCATCTGGTCCTGGTGACTTGTTACTGTTCAATTATTCAATTTGTTCCAAAACCTCCTCTAATGACATCTCAATCCTCAGATTTATCATTTTAAAAAAGTGCTCAAGGTACCAGGTTCATTCTTTGCTCCTGATCCATAGTGGGGGAAGTAGTTACAAAATGGTCACCCCATATGGGAATTTGAAGTTCATGTGGCTCTTTAATGCTGGAGATAAACTCCCCCTGGCAGTGGGAGCATGTAACACATGGCTAAGTGGGCATTACACACAGAAGATGACAGCCTGTAACTGCTGTAAGATTCACTCCTTTTAGCTTTAAGCAGTGGTTTGGTTTGGAGCTGAATTACCAAGGTTCTATTCCCCTGACTACTTGAGGATAGGAAAAGCAGGAAGGGGAAGTTGTTTATGCCAAGTTAAACATTTTTTGCATTATATTTATTTTGTATTGCAAAACAAACAACTTGTCCCACTGTTGGCATTTTTATTATTTTTATAATTAAGTGCCATAGTAGACTGGTCCTTCCATTCCCACAAATTATACTGAGTCTGTCATGAACCAGACACCAGAAGCCCCCTGCACAGCAGGTACAATAAATAATCAAATCCCCCTGACTCTCAGCACACATGATCCCCAAATACATCCTTCTTTGGGGGGGGGGGGGGGGGGGAAGACATCTTGCACAGCACTGAAATACTGTACTTTTTCTAACAAAAGAAGAAACTAATTAGCAAAACAAAACTGCGTGAATATAAAATTAATTATACTTCCACAGCATGAAGCGTTTATAGCAATACTGGCCCCCAAGAAAAAACATGAGGTACAAATAAGGTCAAATGCATCAGTTCAACAACAAAGTCCTCACATTATTTACAGGTAGATGTTTTGAGCTACATTGTATAATTAAAAAGGCAAGTTTGCTTTCTCAGAAAGGATGATATAAACCACAGCCACAGGATAATACCATTGTTGTAAAGCCCACTAGATCCTATGAGGTTAAGAAACAGTGTGAATATGGCAAAAAAAATTGTGCCCCATAACACAAATCAACCTACATATTTAGCACAACAATGTTGGAGAATTATATTAATTGTATAAAAACCAGTAATACCTACAAACCTAAACTTGTAATTTGAACTTGTAGCGAGGTGATATGTTGCCCCACAGCTCCGCAGAGGGAAGAACTTCCCCTGACACCAACGTGGGCGGAGCCAGTGGATCCTGCACTCGCCCCCCCAGAGGTCACAGCACAGGACGGGAAGTATAAAAGCCCAATCCCAGAGCTCACTTGGACCACAGCTGCCGGAGAGGCCAAACGCCTGTGGCCTAGCTCCGATTGGGAGATGCTGGCAGGCCACAGCCGACCTGAGGAATGGATGGGCCAGCCAAGCCTACCCCTCGCCAGCTACCCAGAGGAACCGATGGTGCTGGAAATCTCTGAGGACACCGCTCTAACCCAGGTACCTTACAAGGGGGAGTCCGGAAGTAGCCCAGGGGCAGCCAACCCTAGTCTGGTGGCAGCCTTGCCAGAATCAATGTCAGTGTGTTGCGGTCAGGATCCCCACTGACACAGCAGCAGGTCTTCTGCCGCTGCTAGGGTTCCAGGCTGGTACGCAGTGGAGTGGGTGGGCCTGTGTCCCCCCTGCCACCCAACAGGAGCCTGGGGTTTGCTACTGAACTATTTGCTCAGTCCCTGCCTGAGGGCCTGAGCCCGTTTGTTTGCTGCCCGCCCTGACCCAGGGTCTGGGCTTCTATTGAACTATTGGCTCAGTCACTGCCTGAGGGCCTGGGCCTCTGACTATTTGTTTGCTGACCCGCCCTAACACAGGGCCAGGGCTTATATAGTACTCCTTACACGGCCCTGCCTGGAGGTCTGGGCCAATGACTGGGGTTTCCCCAACCCAGCAGAAACAGTGTAGCGAGGTTGTGTGGTGCCCCACAGCGGGACGAGCCCCAACCGAGTCCTTCTACAGAACTGTATTTAAAATGCATATGGTATGTCATCGACTTGCGTTCGTGTAGGGATGGACAAAGGTGATTTAAAATGCAAAGTCTAGAAAGGACAGGACAAGATTCCTCACCTACCGTGTGAGTTAAGGTGATTCAGATCTGGATTGTGTTACAAATGCTAGAGAGCAGAGCTCTTTTCATTTTCACTCAGCAGAGTCTATTTGCGTGTACACATCTATACTGAGAATATAAATGAATAAAAACTTGACAAACTTAAGTAAACCATTAGCTACCCATGTGAAATGTATGGTGCAGCTTATCATTCCCTTGCTCCAGTTACTACATTTTACATTTATGCTCTAGAAATAATTCCTTGAAATTTTAGAGCATTATGCGCAATATGAATTAAAATATGGGTATAAAATAAAAATAGATTTCAAGGTGGAATACTTTAACAAACTCAGGGAGTTGGTAGGTAAGATCCCATGAGAAGCAAGTCTAAGGAGGGGGGGGAAAAACAGTTCAAGAGAATTGGCAGTTTTTCCAAAGCGACATTAAGGGCACAAGAGCAAACTATCCCACTGCGTAGGAAAGATAGGAAGTATGGCAAGAGACCACCCTGACTTAACCAGGAGATCTTCAGTGATCTGAAACACAAAAGAAAAAGTCCTACATAGTCCTACAAGTGGAAACTAGGTCAAATTACAAAGGCTGAATATAAACAACAAAAGCATGTAAGACAAAATCAGGAAGGCCAAGGCCAAAATGAGATTAAGCTAGATGAAGACGAAGAAAACATTCTACAAATACGTTAGAAGAGGAAAACCAAGGACAGGGTTGGCCCATTACTCAATTTTTTTTAAGGGGGGGGGGAGGAGATGGCACAAGTGCTAAAGGACGTTTTTCAGTTTTCACTAAAAAGTTTAGTAGCAATTGGACATCTAACAGTGAATGCCAGTGAATCAGAGACTAAAATAGGGAAACAACAAGTTAAAAATTACTTAGACAAGGTAGAGGTCTTCAAGCCACCATCCTAGAATACTCAAAGAGCTGACTGCAGAGATAACTGAGCCATTTGTGATTATCGTCGAAAAAAAATCATGGCAGACAGGAGAGATCCCAGAGGACTGGAAAAAGGCAAATATTGTGCTCATCTATAAGAAGGAGAATAAGGACAACCCGGGGAATTACAGACCAGTCATCTTAACTTCAGTATCCAGAAAGATAAATGGCACAAATAATTAGGCAATCAATTTGCAAACACAGAGAAGATAATAAGATAAGTAACAGTCAGCATGGATTTGTCAAGAACAAGTCATGTCAAACCAACCTAATAGTTTTTTTGACAGGGTGGATGGGGAGAAGCAGTAGATGTAAATCTTGACTCCTGTGTTATGCATAGGCTGTAGGTTAACAACTTTTTATCCAGAGCCAGATCACCATTCAGAAAGCCAAGCTTGCTAGCTTGAGGTGAAAGATGCTTTTGGTGTAGGTCGTTATTTGAGGGTCTATTGTTAGCAATGATTTGGTCATGAACCCAGCTTTGCCAACTGACTTAACATATGGTCTATTATCCAGAGCCAGGTGATAGAACTTGCACATTCCTCCTAATACTCCCTTCTTCCAAGTGGGATCACTTTAGTCTTTCCTGGATTCAGTTTGAGCCAGCTATTTCTCACCCAAGCTTCAGTTTCCTCTGTGCACCAACATATTTAGTACACTGCATTCTGCACTCTTGTACCAAAACATTTCCAACATTCAAACCATTGTGGCTAAATTTATAATTTAGTTTAGATTATTAAGCTGTAAAAAGGTGCCCAGATTTGATTATAAACCATGTTTACTGAAGAAGTTGTATAATGTCTCAGACGTACATTATTCTTTGTCATAACCAGGGGTTCTCAATCTTTCTGAGGCCCTAGCAACATGCCCAGGGCCCAGCAAGCGGGGGGTGGGGGGTAGAGAGGGCAGGTCGGCAGCTCAGGGCTTTAGCCACTAGGCTGGGGGAGCCCTTGGGAATTTAGCCCTGTGGGGTGCCGGACACTGGGTGGGGAGTCTTTAGGCATAGGTATAGTTTGACTTCTATTTTGCGGGAGAGGGGGACGGAAGGGTCCAGAGCAGGGGGTAGCTCAGGATGCAGGGAGAGGAGTAGCTAGGAACTGTGCACTGGCGGCTCTTAGGTGAGCAAGCAGTCAAAGGGGGCTGGGAGCTAAGGAGCAGCTGCAGCCCTGGGGCACCAGCAGTTGGAGGAGACAGGGAACCCACGACTGCCTGCTACATGGCACCAGCCAGAGCAGCCACCACCCCGCACTGCCTGGCACTAGCTTCCCACCTCCAACCTGGCCGGGGTCAGTGTATCTGGAGCTGCCCCTTAGACTGCCCGGCTCTGGAACTGCAGTTGTTTGGGGGCAACACCACTGTGTGGTCCCCCAACTCCACCAAGGGGTTCAAGGCTTCTGCTCTGCAGAGTACCAGGGCTCACCAACTCCCTGAAACCAACATGTGGTGCCCGACAAGGCCACGGTCCCCTTGTTGAGAACCACTCTCATAAGCTACAATCACAGCGGTAGCAAATGCGAGAGCAGCAAGTGACAGTTTCAGTCAGCACACATCTGTAACACCAAACAAATTCACAGAGCAAAATCTAAAAGCCTTTCACGATTCAGCTAAATTTTATAAGCACTCCCTTATACCAGACTTCAAGCCTTCTGCAGCAATCTGGCAGAGAAGAGAAGACTATTGCTATAATACAATCTAAACAGTTTTTAACTATCCCGCATCACTATTCAAGCATTTCATAATCATTAATGGATTTTATCCTCAACACTCATGTGAGATGGGGAAATACTATCCCCATTGTAAAAACAGAGAACAGAGATGGGCAAATAACGTAACATACACCAAGGTCACAAGGAAGTCTGTGGCTAAATTGAATCCAGGTTCCTTCAGTCCCAATCTAGGATCCTACTCACTCTGCCACCCTTCTTTTCAGCATTTTGAAATATGTTTCGAGAAAAGAAAAAAAAAAAATAAGAAAAATGTGGCAATACCTGAATTTTTAATTCTTAAGGTTTTGCTCCAGGGGTTTAATCTCCTAGGACAGTGGCTCTCAACCATCGGTACACATACCCTGGGGGTTCGCAGATGTCTTCCAGGGGATATATCAACTCATCTAGATCAGTGTTTCTCAACCTGGAGGATCATGGGACAGGTTTAGGGAGGCCCACAAGGCTAAGTTACATGCTTCCGCCCCAAGCAGTAGGGCTTGGGCTTCAGACTCCTGAAAAGGATACAGTAGCCTGGAAAGGTTGAGAACCACTGCCCTAGGAGATGAACCCCATACTAGAGTATCTGTTCTAACTTTAAGGAAAGCCAAGTTTCTCTGAGATTTTTCCACATAATCTAGATGGACCACAATATGAAGTAATTAGAGTTTCTCTGGATAGAATTAAGCCACAATTAATGTTAGATCTCAAAATATTAAAATATTAAAATAAGGTAGCTTTCCTATTTTACACAACCCATTGCTTCAATTTTACATCAACAAAATTTCCTGTTACAAAACAGCAATTGAGCACTTCCTTTGATAATTTTTTCCTAATTTGAAATAACCATTGTCCTTTTTCAATCTTTTAATTAAATTTTTATCAACCGCAGACAAAAAAAATCCCTCATTTTAACCCAGAAATACTTTTAAGATACCATAACCTGAAGCAATAACTGAATGAGTAACTTATTTTAAGTATTAATAAAATAAATCCCAGTTGATTTATTTACTATATCCATATATCTTGAAAATCTATATGCTTCAGAACTTTTACCTAATATAAAAACTGGACTAGGCAATGCTGACTTTGACCTGTTACTGTGGATCTGATTTCAAACATCAAAACATCAATTAAATTTAAGGAAAATTTGATGTAATGAAGTATAAACAAGCCTTATGTGAGTAAATTCAATATTGGAGTTAAATAGACTGTGCAAAGTACAACATATACCTGAGATGGAAAGGATTTTATCTTTGAATAGGACATTCTAAAACCAAAAATAGTAGATACTCCCCCCTCCATACCAGGTGGGACAAACTACTCCACTTGCCTAGCAGCGGACCTGCCAGCCCCAATGAGACACTCCCATCTTAGGGCCCCAAATCCTCCCAGTGACAAAGTCCAGCTACCATCTTCTCCTGTGTGCTCTCTCTGGGTGGGTACTGCAGCTACCCAGTTGGGGTTCATACCTTCATAGCTTTGCTGCCTTTAATAGTGTTCAAGACCTGGACATTCAAACTTTCCTTCATACACTTCCCTCCGTGACAGCTGACATCAAGCTTTTATCACTGACCTCCCAATTCAGCATCTGAAACTAACCAACACACACCACTGCTATAGGCCCATTAGTCTGACTACTTACTCAGTCCTTTTCAGGTTGTCCTCCTACTACTCTAATCACTCCTTCAGCTATTAGAGTCCTCTTTACCCACCTTCCAACTTTCTATTATGGATTCCATAGAACTCCATTCCTGATCCCTACTATTTCCCTTTTACACGTTGTTTCTATGGAATCTCATTCCCAAACACAAATTCAACTATAATCTTCAAGCGACTGACTCTCAGATCTACCTGTCTAATCAGACCTGTCTTATTTTATCCAAACTTAAATCTGTCCATTTCCAACATCTCCAGGTGTCAGTTTCAGTTTAACTTGGACCAAATATCACTTCTAATCTTCCACTTTAAGTCCTCCTGCTTTGCTTCTCAATCACACTGCACAACACCATTATCCTCCCGGTCACTCAGACCAAGATTGGACAGCTGGTGTGCCAAGCCCACTTCCTATCATGACCAATATTGTCAGTGTTTGCTTGTGCGCCTCCATCTGCATCCACCTGTCTCGTGTTACTTAAATTGTAAGCAATTTGGGGCAAGGACCATCCTCTTGCTCTGCTTCTGTACAGCACCTAACACAAGTATTGGTCCAAAATAGAAACAAACAATCTATAGCTCATTCTAGCAGTAAGATAATTACATTCAACATGTGACTTGAGTGTAAGTAGTTCCCATACCCAATTTTGATATTTACTAACTATATTTTTTGTGGATGCACAATCATGTAATAAATGAAAAATCCATTCCCCTTGTTATTTAATTTGTACCCCCACAACAAAATTATGAAGTTATCCTGACATATAATTAATGTGTCAATATTGTAGGCAAAGCCTTTTCTTAGCGTTCATTTTTAAGATTAAACTTTGTTTTAATTTGTATAAAATGGTAGATTTGTTTTGTTACTTTGGAGTACAAATAAATAGTATAAACTATTTAAGGTAATCTGCAAATTAAGTTAGAACTGGATGATTCAGTTTGCTTCTGATAATAATGAAGCCTTAAATGCATTTTCTTCCTTCATTGTTTGTTGTACCTTGGAGATACCAGGTGTATCAAGTCTGGTTTTCCCTGCTTTTGCTGGAAGAACTACTGGAGATCTCAAGTGAACATTGGAGGGACAACTTTCTTGATTAACCAGGGGCATGCACAGGAATAAAAATTTGGCCTCTGTGCCCCCCGCAGCCAGAGGAGCTAGCTCACTTTTCCCCCTTCCCCGGCTGAAGGAGCTGGCTCTCCCCTGTGCCAGAGGACCTGGTTCTGCCCCCTTCCCCCACGCGGCCCCAGGGCTGGAGGAGCGCGCTCTCCCCACCCCAGCCCCACGGGAATTCTGTGCCCCCACTGATTATGTCTGGGCCGTGCCCTTGCTTGCCTACTCTTGCGCACGCCCATGACTAGCAGATATATCCCCCCCACTCAAAAGTGTTCATTGGGCACTAGTGTTTTAGAAAGTTTTAAACATGTGATTGAAAGAACAGATTTTTCTATTACTCAGCTTTCATTTTCTGATGTCAATTTCAATATTTCTCTAGTTGCCATCAAATCTTCTAGGCTGAAGACCTGAATTTCAAATGTATAAACAAACTGAAAAGAAACAGACAAAAATCTTTCAGGTCTTCTTTTACATCATACAGAAGCACAAAAGGGCACAAACCCAATTCTTTTCTCTTTGTAGATCACCTTTAAAACTTAAATTGACATATTAGAACTTTCAAGGACTCTCACACTGGATAAGTGATTTAACCACCAGAAGAATTAAAATTGAGATCCTGAACACTTGTGGTTAAAGATCCCATGGCACACTGCAAGATTAGCAGTATTAACCCTGGTCTCCAGATAATTCCTATTTAGGTAATTACATTTTACCTGATTAACCTCCCCATACATTTTATTAGATACCATGGTATTCTTCTCCAAATTCCTGTGTATTGTTACTGCATGATGCTTAACATCTGCCATATTCCACCCCAGAAGTGGCAGTATTTCAATGGTGTTCTTTGAAATATAGGTATCAGTTAGTGTGTGTGTTTTAACATATTTGCATTTTTTCCAGGAGAAAAAGGGATTCTATAAATATTACCTGACCATAATTCCAAAAGACTTCTCAACATAACAGGAACTTTTCTTCCAAAGTCCTCACTAAGCCAATGCTGTAAAAACGGGGTCTTGAGAAACGAAATGGTGCAGAAGCTCTACCTTTAAAGACTGACTACAAGGCCTAGCTTATATGTTTCTCTTCACAAATCTCACGTTCAACCTCTTTCTGTCTTGGGACAAGTGAAGTCAATAAGCAATCTTACGAAGAAGTTCTAAGGTGAAATCTAAGGATACCTCTCTACACTGAAAAACTGAGTCTCAGGGCCCAGGTCAACTGACTCAGGCTCTCATACAGAACTAAAAATAGCAGCCTAGGTCTTAAGACCCTCCCATGGGTTTCAGAACGCAGACTCCCAACTATTTTAGCCCTGTAGCACAAGTCCAAACCAATTGATTGGGGCTGAGACTCATTGCTGCAGGGCTTTTTGCAGTATCCAGTGTTCCCTCTAATTTTTCCTACCCAGGTGCAGAACGAATTTTATTATGTGCACCAATAAGGTGGTCATGTGTGACACATCACCTTCATATTGGTGCACATAAGAAAATTCATGTGGTGGGGTGGAGCCAAGGGGTTCGGAGCGTAGGAGGGGGCTGAGGGCTGGGGCACAGGGGTGTGAGGGCTCCGGCTGGGGGTGCAGGCTCTGGGGTGGGGCCAAGGATGAGGGGTTTGGATTGCAAGGGGGTGCTCCGGGGCTACAGCTCTCTCCCCCCACAGCAGCACCTGGGCTGGGGGGGGGGGGAGAGGTGCCTCTCCCCGCACAGCAGCTTCGGGGCTGGGGCCGCAGGATAGGTGCCCCTCCCCCGGCAAGTCCAGGTCATGGCTGGGTCACCCCAGCAGAGTTGGGGCCAGGGCGGGGTTGCACCAGCTGCAGCAGGTTGGGGACTGGGCTAGGAGCGCCCCTCCCCCAGCTAGTCCCCGGGCAGGTTCCCTGAGTGCCTGCGCGGCGCTAAGAAGGCTGCTGCGCGGCCGCGCAGCTTACAGGGAACTTAGGTATGGACGTACCCTAAGGCACACATCAACAGATGGAACAGTGGTCCCATGGATGATATTTTCCACTCTATTATTTAACAACGACTGCTATTCATGGTGGCCATAAAGACCACTAGGGTGCTTTTTAAAGAAGTGTCAGATTTCAAGGCATTTTTCTGTATTGGAATCTGAATATCTAAGCAAGAGGCTCCGGTGGTCAACTAGATATCTCTGGGAACAACTAGACAGCAGCTATTTCCATAATAGAATGCACCTTGAAATTATGGATCCAAATCAATAAATACTAATAGAAATTATAGTGATTGGAACTGTTCAGTGGGCATCTTACAACACACAAGAGAGTCATAGAATTTGAAGTCCGCCAGGACCATCAGATCATCTAGTCTAGAGCTCCTGTACACCACAGGCCATGAACACCACCTCAGCACCCACACACTAAACCCAACCACCAAAATTGGACCATAGCATCACAGCCTACAGGAGATTAAACTATTACATCCCACAGGCAGAGAATAGGAGGGACTGAAGAGCACAAATGCCTGAGGCACCTTCAATGGCAAGGAATTATTTAAGTGAGATATACCCAGATAATCCTGGCAAGTGACCTGTACTCCATGCTACAGAAAGACACAACACCACCGCACCCCCCAGGTCACTGCCAAACTGAACTGGTGAAATTCCTTCCCAACCCCACACACTGCAATCAGTTAGACCCTGAGCACGTGAATAAGAACCAGCCAGCTAAGCATGTGAGAGAATGTTCACTGCCACCTCAGGAGCACTGACTCACCCCACCCAGTGTCCCATCTCCAGCCATGGCCACCTCTGATGCTTCCGAGGAAGCAAACCAAAAAAAACGCACCTTAGATGTGGCAATTTCCATTTCTATATACTCATTTCCATCATCCATCCTGCCTTCATACCCATGTGCAAATTATCATAGTTACTGAAATCTGAGGCAAAGTATTCATTTAGTTTTTGGGCCATATCTAAATTATACCACATGTAGTTTTGCTGCAGTACACTTAGTTCTCTACCAACAGGGCCCACCTTGCAGAATTCCTTAACTGCATTTGTTAATATCAGCTCAGGTTCAGAACAGAAATGAAAGAAGGTTACCACGTTAATGAAATCAACAGGAACTGGTTTTATAGAAAGAGTGAAGATTACCAGTTATTGCTTTCTCCTCTCCCCTTATCTAATAGCAGTTATGGCTAACAAGGGCACTGCACTCCATGACACAAGTGCCTGACATAATTAAAGGAGGCTTCTGTTAATGCTTAAGCATACACCTATATCCAAGCTGGTGTTCAAGTACTGATACAGAGTCAATTGGGTTAAGCCTATTTTAAAAAGGGTACACAACAATAATGATGACAGAGACCAACCACAACTTGTGTAAGTCTTTGAAATTGACCCTCAGGAGAACTCTTCATAGGATTTACTTTCCTTTAGTTATTACAAAAGTTATTTGTGTGAAAACTGGATATTAGAAGTTGCTAGTGGGGAACAAGAATTAGAAACAAATGAAGTGGCAAATCACTGGTTTTCAACTTGATTTTTTGATGTGGGAATAGTATCAAATGGATTGTAAGTGAAGTAAGGAACTAACTGCAATAACTGAATAACTTGTATTTTGTATTAAATAACCAATTTACATACAAAATGAACCAACAGTAACATGAAGTTGTTTCTAAACAAAATGCTTTATAAAAGTTGTTCTTGAGTCTGTCAATAGCCCTTAATTATTGCAAATATAAAAATCTATGAAATGTGAATTGGTGCCCAAGAGATCCAAATGGTTCCATTCTGCATTCTGGAGGTAAAAAGCGGATACATCAGAATGACCTTGGCAGGTAGGTACAAGATGTGTTCTTAACCAAATGATACCATTTCTTTCACTTGGTTCATTTTTGGAAGGTTAAATATTTTGCAAAGCAGTACTTATGCTTATTTTTGTTCTCAGTAACCTGGACTCAAAAACTGAAGTTAGTGCCAAGATACTGGTTGCTGACTTCTCTGCCAAACAATTCTTCTATTGTAGTCTGGGATTCAAGCCAACTTCTTGGGTGAAGTAGGAGGAGGAGGAGGAGGAGCACGAGCACTTGATTGCAAGACAGACCAAGATACATACAAGAACCTGAAAACTGGAAAGCATATCAAGTTCCTCTATCCACAGTTCTGTGATTAAAATGTACCTAACTATTCCTGAATGTATCTTTATAGGAACTCTTATCTTTCTGTTGAGAGAAAGACAAATCCTGTACACAAATGACTAAATACCCTTATTCAAAAGTTGTATTGGATTACTAGCAAGACACTGGTGCAATGCTTAATTCTGTTTGGTGATCTATAGCTGAAGGGTGGGAAACGAACATCAAAGATTTGAATGAAATGCCAAAATTTCCAATATTTTTTTGGCCCTTACATAGTTCCCTTACTCTTCTGTCTAAGACAGTGGTCTCCAAAGTGGGGTGCGCAAGAGGATCCTTGGGGGCGCGCAGCAGGAGGAGTGCTTTTTTGGGGGGCGCTTCATCTGAGCGGCTTTTTTTTTCCCCTCTTCGGCAAAAATGGTAGAGCCGGCGCGGCAGGGGGTGCGTACTCAAATTTTTTTTACTGATAGGGGTGTGCGATCAAAAAAGTTTGGAGGCCACTGGTCTAAGAGATAGTATTTTGCAACTATACTGCTCATTCTATTACTTTATTCCTTCCCTCTCCTTCATCCCACCAAAAGCAAGACAGAAAGATAAAGTTGAAAGATACAAGTGACGTCTACCACATACATCCATTGGGCTTCATATTTTGCCTTTTACCCGCAGATGTAATTTTTTAGTCTGCTCCAGTATGTTGAAGCATTTGTGGTCTCATATTTATACTAGCCCTTCAGCCTTCAATTTTAAGTGTTGGGGACATGTGAATCCTGCCTTCAAGAATAAGAAAGCAAACATACCATTTGAACAGAACTTCAAATAAATAACCATGTTATTTTCTGGGAGGAAAAGTAATTTCACATAATAAAGTCTAATATTTTCATTTTAAAGCTATTCACAGATATGTTTGGAAATGGTCTCATGTGATGAACCTTCCAAAAGAATGCATAAGAGTATTTTGATAAATGCTAGTCTACAACAAAAAGTACTGCTGTGAATCATTACAGTAAGTCATTACTTCAAGCTGTTGAGGAGCAATGACACAAATTTAGTCATGACAAAAGGTAATTGTTTCCACAAGGAAAAGCTTTCTGTTAGAAAACAAAAGTTGTGTCAATTTTTTAAGAGTTGTATACAAGCTACAACAACTGTATTAAAGAGTAGACAGTCCATATATTTATGAATGCAAGCCATTGGGTAGGGCTGTAAAGTCTATTATTCACTGAAGTCTGAACATAAGGCAAGGTATGTATATAGCTAATAGATATTTGAAGTTCAGTGTTAGTTATGAGTTCTCAAATTCACTGAATTTTTAGGTTTTCAAAACAAATATTCTAGTATTTTGGTATGCAATAACTTCAAAAAGCACATTAGAAGCGCTGACTTCCTACATTTAGTCTTTGGCCAGTGAAAAGATCATTCTAATTTCAGAGAAATAAAAGTGATCTGAATGGTGGTGAAAGCCCTTTCCAAAGCAGATAGTCCTTTTGTGATCATTTCCATAGGACTTGCCCCTTAATTGGAAGAGGGCAGCTGAGTTCCAGAAGACACTAGTCTAAGGCAATGGAACAACTTGACGGATGACCACCATTTGAAGGATAGTTATTTCCTGCTCTAGAGATAGGAAATTGGGGTTGGAAAGGAAACATTCAAGAGGTGGAGGAGGGAGGGCATGTGCATGATTTCTCTGCTCAGGAAATTGACGTTTGTTTCGTAAAGCAAAACCAAACCCATACTAATATGACACTCTTGACACCCACTCCTGATCTTCCCAAGGTTCATTTGCATTATGACTCCCTCTTATGGGGGTTTCATCACAATGTCACTGAAAGCACATACCACTTTATCCCCTGGCTCCTCTTGCTATTAAGGGAGCACACTTAAGGCCTTGGCTACACTTGGGGATTAACAGCGCTGCCGCTGTAATCGAGTGTAGTCGCGCAGCCAGCTGTAAGTACTCCACCTCTCCGAGGGGAACAGCTTGCAGCGCTGCGAGCGAGTGTGCAGCACTGCAGGCGCTGACTACACTGGCGCTTTACAGCGCTGCACTCAGGGGGAGGAGGTGCATTTTCACACCCCTGAGAGCAGCAAGTTGCAGCACTGTACAGTGCCAGTGTAGCCAAGGCCTTAGCTTTGATTTTTTTTTGCCAGGTACTCCCACCCTCTAGCCTTTCAACAAGTTATCTGTTCTTTCCAGGCAGGAAAGTTCAATTACATCAATCCCATTCCATATTCTACTCTCTCAATGCTGAGGGGAAAAGGAATCTTAAGTCCATACTGCTCATTATTACATCTTGCCCAACAGCACAGCCTGCTCATTTATATTTACATACTTCATTTTTGAGAGATTAAGACTTACCTTTCAACAGACTAAAGATGCGTCAAATCTTTATTTAAAGCAATGAGAATTTCCTCCTGCTGTTTTGTCTTAGCTATCACAGCTCTAGCAACAGGATACCAATCACCCACCTCCTATCAGGATCTGCATATCTATCCATGGTCGTTGGGGTAATTAAATGCAGGCATTTTTGACCTAGACAAGTCTATTCATTTCTTAAAGAATAGCATTGTTCCTCTTGATTTAAAGCTAGTTCCTTATACAATTGTGCCCTTCCCTCACCAGCCATGCTCAATAGCACTACAACCTTTTTTGGAAAATATCTAGGACATATCTACTTATGCAACACTACTTAATGTATTAAGCCTTTACATGTGTGTGACTTCTTTGGCTGAAGATCAACTTAAAAAGCCTGTGTTTTCCATTGTGCAGTGAGGTTGGATCTTATAATTACTAAATGGTACTGCCGTAAGAAAAAATGTAATCCCTTGTTTGATACTTAGAATACATTTTACCTAGAAGATAAGACATTCTGTCACTATACGAATCCACCACCACAAGATGAACATCCAGTTTTAGAAAGCAGTGCTGTCCTGCCACATAGGAAACCTAGTTTTAAAAGAATTAGAAATTTTTTATTTAAACCAGTCAACAGCAACGGTGTTACAGATTGAAGAGCGTTACATGAATGTGTCAAAACTTTAAAACTAATACCACAATCAGTCGAAAGCACTTAAATATTTAACTTCTTCCTTTTGGGTCTAGAATGTTTTCCAGAAAGTGTTCTAATGGTTTAGTCCTATTACTTCTAGAATTCCTCCAGCTTACAAAACCCAAACATTTATTTTATATTCCAGTTTAGCTAGTTTTTTAAGCATTTCCCTGAAATATTTACAATTTTCACATTGCAATATTGCACTAGAAGATCCTAACAGGCAATCAGAAGCTGATTAGAAACAGTAGTGAAACTTATATTGTATTTTCAAGATGACAAATGCAAACAGTGAAACTTAGATTAGGTTTTTAAACAGACAGTTTTAATAACTGAAAGTATCTGTATTTGGTTTAAAATGTATTTTAAAGCCAATAGTTTTCCTTCAACATTCATGCTTCCTACTCCTGCATTTAAAGATCTGCACAATTCTGTTTCTCCTTATTTACCCTCCAATGTCCCTCACTGGATCCTCTATGCTCTATTAAATGATACCAGCCTTGACGCCTTGTTTGCCCATTTTCCCCACACAACTGTCTTCATACTTTCTCCAACATTTGTCCCTTATATCTATAACAGCCTCCATGAGCCAATTCACAAAGCTACTCACTCAGATCCCTCTTTGCCCACTTGCTACAGTGGGTAAAATGAGCCAACTAATAATGGTTAAAGTTGAGGGGCAGTTGGGAATAGATTACATACATAAATTGCATGTATATTTTTTAATCCCTTTTCCTGATCCTTTGCCATATCTTGCATCTTTACAATGTAAGATCTTTGAAGCAGAAACTCTGTGGCATTCTGTGGATTTGTAGAGCATCTATTACAGGGCGGGGGTTACCATAATGAACATACACATACACATACTATCCACCTCCCCAGTGAAGAGACCGTGTTAGTCATCGTTGGTAACTACTGATATATATTCTCATTTCTCTAATGAGAACGACACAAAGTGATAGAATATAAAACAGTTTGCACTTAATATATTCATTAACAAAAATGTAACTCCCCCAATAAAACTGTAAAAGTACTAATTCCCCAGACATATTCGTTTAGAAGGAAATACAAAGAAGAGTAGTTCTTACATTCTTCCTAAAAAAAAAAAAAAAAAAACCCACACTTCTTAAAACAAGCAGTTTTGTAAAGAAACATCACTACAATTATTGGACTGGAAGCTCCATAGAAAGGTGATAGATGCCATTACCTCTAGCAAGCTAGCACACATCCATTTTGAGTGACCAATAACTACTAATATTCAGTGGTGTATGTGAAAGGAGGTTGGCAGTCCTAACCAAGTGTGCACATGAAAATACACAGTACAATTCATACTAATTGGCAGTAGTTTGGAAGGTTCCGAAGACTGGTTTGAATGGACATGCTGACTATACTGACCTCTCTACCTTGACTTACAGTATGTCTACACTGAACCTGGAGGTTTAATTTCCCGCTCAGGTAGACATACCTGTATTAACTATGATCAAGCTAACATAGGGTTACCAGACATCCAGGTTTTCCCAGCCACAGCATATTTTTTAAGCCACCTCTCAGTCGGGGGGGGGGGGGGAAGCGGGGGGAGGAGGAAGGGAGAGGAATTTTAAAAACAGGAAACGTCCAACATTTTTGCAGAGCAGACAAGTTGCAGTTCAACAAGAGCCCCAATTGGTCTGCTTCCCGATTGGTGGTTCCTCTGCATTTAATTGGTCTATTGCCCCGCAAGCCACAGCTGCTGAATCCCACTCACCCAGGCCCCCACTTTCAGCCCTGGGGAGGGCTCTCACAGGGAGGAGCTGACTGACAGCTGGCGCTACATCCTAGGCTTGCACCAGCTGCCCTCCCACTGTGACAGGGAGCAACATTGCCCCTCACCTCCACTGAGTATCCCCACAGTAGATACCCCTCCCAGTTCGCCCCCCTCTCCATACAGCTTCCCCTCCCCCCAGCAGTGTCCTCTTTTTGGGACCTGAAATATGGTAACCCTACGCTAGCATGCTAAAAACAGACACAGCAGCAGCATGGGTTAGCCACTTGAGTACATACTAGGGTTTCAGACAGAATCATACTTGGGGTGACTAGCCCATCCCTCCATCGCTACACCTGAACTTTAGCATGCTAGCTTAATCAGAGCTGCCCGAGTTATGTGTATACTTCCAGCTCCATTATACAGCCATATACTTAGATATCTCCTCTTTGGGTAAGGCACAATAGTAGGAAAGTGTGGAAACTTGTACTATTGCAGCCCATGTGGGACACTGTCACTCAATAAAGAGGGCAAGCAGTTTTCAAAGCTGACAATATAGCACTGTTTTTAAAAAAAAAAAAATCAAACAAATTGAGAATGCAACAGCAGATTTTGCAAAGAAACTCAAATATGCAAGTGTAAATAAATGGTTATGCTTGTTTTCAACCAGCCAGCAAAAGTTCAATACTTTTGCAGTAGCTGCAGTGTGTAAAGAATGAACAGAACATGAAGTCAAAAAAAATTCAGATTCCCCTGCAATACTGTTAGTACCAGGTGAAGACTTCCTCCCCTCCCCCTTCTTTTTTTTTTTACTATTAACTTTTACCAAAAGCCCAGGCAAATGCTTTAAAATCTAGAAAAAGAATGCCAATATTTACACCTTATAGAAAAAGGAAATCAATCCATCCATTCAAGTGAATTATCTTTAAATGCTTATCTGGTCTTAGAGTAGCAGCCGTGTTAGTCTGTATCCGCAAAAAGAACAGGAGTACTTGTGGCACCTTAGAGACTAACAAATTTATTAGAGCATAAGCTTTCGTGGACTACAGCCCACTTCTTCAGATGCATATAGAATGGAATATTCTCTCTGTATGTGTGTATATATATCTCCTCAATATATGTTCCATTCTATATGCATCCGAAGAAGTGGGCTGTAGTCCATGAAAGCTTATGCTCTAATAAATTTGTTAGTCTCTAAGGTGCCACAAGTACTCCTGTTCTTTTTATCTGGTCTTATTATCCTTGCTCCCTTTTGGTGCCAAACTACTTTAGGAGATAATAGGAAAATATTTGTAACTGGTCCACTGGCCTCAGATCCCTTCATTTATTAGTCCTTTTTTCCATAACAAAAACCTATAAAGCCCCCTTTGTATTAACAAGATCTCTTACAAAGAGGAAGTCTGATCAAATCCATGTTAGATAAAAAATGTAAAAGGTACAGAGGGGGAAACATACAGAATATAAAATGTTTAACATTAACTATGTTATTTAGTCCTGGAAACATCTGATAAAGCTACAGCAAACTGCTACAGTATATTCTCTACTAAGGCCCAAACTGGCTCTCTATCACAGGGATTCTCAAACTGGGGGTCAGGACCCCTCAGGGGGTCACAAGCTGTCAGCCTGCACCCCAAACCCCACTTTTCATCCAGCATTTGTAATAGTGTTAAATATATAAAAAAGGGTTTTTAATTTATTGGGGAGGGTCGTCACACTCAGAGGCTTGCTATTTGAAAGAGGTCACCAGTACAAAAGTTTGAGAACTACTGCTCTAACAAGTTGTCTCTCTCTGAACCTAGTAAAGCAACCACATGGGTTTAAATATTTGTAAATCCCTGATCTCCCTTCACATATTACCCATCCCTCTTTGACTGTTGGCACAGCAGGCCAATCCTCCTCTGAATATTTGGAAAGACACCAAGGTCAGTCTTTCATTAAAATCTATTTTTTCCCCCCTCAAGAAACTGTTTTCTCTCAGACATGATCTCCCCATCTCCTATACCCCCTGCTTATTTACTGGAGTGGTTCACCCACAAAGAACTCCTATTCCAAAACAATTTAGTTATCTCAGCTGTGATACACATCTACTAGTTCCATGAAAGTTATCTTTTAATTAGTTCTTTTTCTTTAAAAAGTTCTTTAGTAAATTGTCCTTGATTCTATATTTCTTTAGCTCTCTCTATATTATTGTCAGGGCCTTCAGGAAGTCTTGTCTTTACTTTTCAGAGTAGCTTTGTGATACTCTAAGAGTGAATCAAAAACAGGATTAGTTATTATTCAATTCACTGTTGATTTTTAAGATTTCAGTATGGGATCAGGTTTTTCCATCTAGTGAGCAAGTGATATTATGCCTGAATTCCAAACCAGACAGATAAGCAGTTCACTATTACAAATATGAAATTCATATGTTAATCTGGATAATTTAAGTAGCCTTTGTAATACTAATACAAAATGTGTCACATTTCCTTTCCCACAACCAGTTATCCTATCTCAAAAGAGGAGGAAGGTGTTGTATCCACCAAGCAAAGTATTAACAACTTCAACAGAACTTTATTTACAGTGGAAGTCTCTTTTCCAAGCTGTAGCTGCACACTCTAACTCTCCCAGCCTCCTCCACTCCTCCTTCTTGTTTCCTGTCCGTTCAGACTCCCAACAGCCAGTGCTCCCAGTTCTAATAAATCACATGCAGCATCTAAACACCACAGAAGGTTACTTGTTAATATATTAAACATTTTATACCTGTACACCCCTTATTCCAAAGAAACAAAGCTTCCCTCTTAGTGGCAGCTAAGTGACAGCCAGCTCACAACTGCATGGAGCACAGGGAAGACACAAATTGACTAAAGATAGCAGAGCAGGCTGTTATTCTAATGTGAAGAATTATAGGATCTGACTTCACATGTCAGATAGGACCTGTTTTTTTTTTTTTTTTTTTTTTTTAAAAGAGGTCATCTGAAAGAAACTTAAGTGCATTGTACTTCATTTCAGCTATCTTTATTTGGATGAAGAGCTGAGCTGATCCTGGCTAGAATTAAAATTGTAACTTTGAAGAGTTTAAGTATGTCAGATCTGATGCTTATACCCATTTAGTCAGAGTACATCTTGAGCAAATCAGTATGGAATACATGTACTCATTCTTTATTTCAGTGGTTCTCAAATTATGGTATAAAATGGTCTGGAAAAGCTCTTTCCTGTGCTCCACAGAACATAAGAACAGAATGATCTGAAAAAGATTGGGCAGTTGGGTAGTAAAGAAAGGGATCTCTCAAAAGATGTTCCACAGAGGAAACAAGCTGCAAGAACCATAAATATTTCTGCATGACATTTTTGTACAAAAAAAGAGAACATACAACCTAAGGCATGAGACTAACCCTTCCAAAGATGAAGTGAAGAGAATATGGCCCTGGATGCAAGTTCAAAAAAAGTTTTGTATTTCTATAAAGACAAAAGCCAAGCTGCTAGGTTATTAACAAGTTCTGTGAAGTAAGAGATTAAAATATTTTTCATATTTTTTATACAGTCTTAGAGTAGCTGAAGCTATTTGAAAATGCATCAAGCCAACAAACTAACCTCGTTTTCCTGATGCAGCTTTTCTTACAATTTCAATACACTGCAATTTGGAATGCAGCCAACAAAACTCAATATCTCTAAGACCAATGGCTAGTGGCCCTAGATTTTTTTTTTTTTTTAAACAACGATCCTTTTTGGAAAAGCATGCATTTCAGTTTAGAATAATGTTAGTGCCTGTGGGAATAAAGAAAGATTATTTCTGTGGAAAAATCAGTTATTTCCTGTAACACTAATTTAACAATATGACAGGTACTTGTCTAGATATCCCACATTTTTCTAGTTTCTTTATGACTGATTTTAGACATCTCACTTCTGGTTTATTTTCTCTATATACAAAAAGACATTTTGTTTATGTATAAAAATAATTTCCCCAACATGTTCCACTTTCATTTTTACACCAATCATTCCCTCATAACTTTAGACTAGTTTAAAGAATAAAATATAAAAATTAATTCCCATTTTGGGTTGCACTTTGAGAACATGAACGGCTCACAACAGCCTTGTCTTCTTGTTAACAGTTATAACTGAGGGTCAGTAAAACTTTGGTTAGCTAATCTTCATAGATATATAAGCCTATAAGAACTATTTAATCCACACCAAGTGTGAATATGTTAATCTCCAAAATTACATTAAATGAGTAAAAAAAATATACAGCTGACCTCCTTGATAATTTGTCAGACACTAATTTTATTTAGGTCATGGGTCCTCAACCTTTTTCTCTGAGCCCACCCTCCCCCTCCCCCCCCCCCCCCAACATGCTATAAAAAAATTTATAGCCCACCTGTCCCACAACTGTTTTTCTGCATATAAAAGCCAGGGCAGGCAATAGCGATTAGCAAGCAGGGCAATTGTGTGGGGTCCTACCCACAGGGGGCCCAGTGCAGGTAAGCTGCTCTCAGGCTTCAGCCCCGGGGTGGGGCTTCAGCACCACGCAGCATGGCTTTGGCTTTCTGCCCTAGGCCCTAGAGACTAACGCCAGCCCTGCTTGGTGGACTCGCTGAAAACTGCTTGCAGCCCCCCAGAGGGCCCTGGACCCATGGTTGAGAACTGATGATATAGGTGAATACAGCTGTATTATGCACATACATAAAGATACACAAAACTACATCTTTATCAGTTATGCTCTTTAGTTTGATTACACTTATAAATATACCTCCATTAAATACAATTTAAGATCTGGAGAACAATAGTCACTTTGTCTTCAGAAAACCCTACCCTCAAGTCATTTTTTCCTTCAGTTCATCTAAGTTTAGTGTTTTGACAGGCATTTAGTTGCATAGCATACAGAAGACAGAAAATCCAGGCAACAATTTTTCAGACTACAAGTTAAACAGCAGCTCTGCACCATTCTTCCTAAGTGAAAAATTTAACTGCATCAGCATTCCTTTAAAAGGTTATAATGATGCAAAGGATACAAGTTGGATTAAAAGTCCCTGCTTTTTCAAAAGAGCCTCCACAAATTTATGATATTTCATAGAACATAACTACAATCTGTTTGCAAATTTCCCAATCACAGCATTATTGACAATTCTTAGAACATTCAATGGCAGAATTTACACTTAGAGCTTCATCCTGCAAATACTTATGCATGTCCATAACATCATTCACTCAAGCAGTCCCACTGACTGAAGTTATGCACATCCATCAATATTTACAGTATCAGACCCTAAAACTATAGCTTTCTCAAAAAAGACTGATGCTCAAGTAACTCAACTGATCTATTACAAGGCAGTGTAAAGGAAAAGACAATCAATCATGAACCACACACTGTAAATCTTTTCTGATGTCAAGCTTATTTAACTCCCATCACAACCAAATGGCAATACATACAGCCATGGGATAACTTTTTTAAGAAAAGCTTATTTGCTAAAATTTGACTATTTTGGATAACAGATTAATAGACAGCTGGGAGTAGAGCTGTTCATCTGATTTAATAAACATTTACCTTCTACTGTTTTATTTCCTTTTTACTGATGCTACTAGGACAACGTTTTTATTTTTACAATTCACCTGTTCATTTAAAAATTGAATCCAAAAGGAACCTAGTCTGCATGCACAGACATGGGAAGACCAAAATATGCAGTTCAACAGCATGCAGCTCAGAAGTAGTAAAACTCTTAATACAATTTTTAATGTGTTCGATATTTATTCTGTACCCTGGTGGTTTCCTGTATAGAATACATTTATCCCTTGCTTCAGAATGAGCTGTCTACTTTACAAAGTTTTAATTCCAGCCTTAAACACGCCACCTTTAGAAGGTAATTATGTATAAGCCCACACCTTTGAACCTTTGGTCATGTATGTCCAAGTCTGATAAATTTCACTAAAATGATTTATTCCACATATATTTAAAAACTGTTTTAGTTCTAGTTCTGCACTAATCCCTTCCCGTCCCATTAGCCTGTTATAGAGGAGTTCAATACTTTAATCCATTAAGAAAACTGAAACCCACCATCTGATAATCATATTTCTTCATCTTAAGATCATAGAAGTCTCTCACAAAACTGCAGAGAAAAAGCTACAGGCATGTTGGGAGAGACCTGGAGTACATTGCAATATTTCCAATAAAGTATTGCACATTTACCTCCTGGAAGCATAAACATTGCATTTACCTTTCTTCTGGCTTTAAAAAAAACAAACAGCTTATTTTCAATTTAAAAACAGTGCAACAACTGTTCAGATATTAAAGTCATAATTTTATGCACTTCTCCCACTGTCATTATCACATCATCTTACACTTTTGGAGATAACAGGGAAGAGTGCAACTCGGTCTGTTAATGTACTGGACAACAGAACATGAACACTTAAGCCTCTCCCACTTGTTCAATCACCATTCTAGAGGACAGACAGCACTTAAAGATCAGGCCCAATTTACTCTGCTACATGGATTCAGCTGCAAGAACAACAGAGTTGCAACTATGAAAGTTAAAGAAGAACTGGGCACTCTGACTTCCAAATTCTACAAGACTAAAATTCAAATAAAATATATCCTTGAACTAAGCCAATCTCATGGTATACCACAAAGTGGAAGACCAAAGTCAATTACCAAACCCTAGTTCACCTCTCCATAAAGCTAGAAAAAAGCACCGAGTTAGCCCCTAGCAGGATATGATTAACTTATATCTGCAGGATCATTTGGCCAATTAAAAAGCAACCGTGATTAGTTCTGTATGACCTTCAGAAGAATGGCTGCCATAGGCTGAGATGGGAGTGGTATGGTCCTCAAGGGTTTTGTATGAAGCACATGGGACTAGAAAATACTGTTTTTAAATTAAGTGGATGAAGGACTCTTGCATAAATAGAATTCCTCTCTTTTTGGGGGAGAGAGGGAAGTTGGGGATGCAGGTTGTCTATTACTACATATTTATATTGTGATGAAGCCATACTAGACATCATGCTGACAGACCCAGTCGCTGCCCTAAGAAACTTCCAGTCTAAAGTCAAGTATCATACAAGAATTGGAGCTCTTCCAAATATATGCACAAATTTGTATCTACATCTATTTGTTTATTTATTAGCTAATTATTCTTGCCTCCATTAAGTTCATCAATTTCTTAGAGTGAGTTTAGTGAGAAAGCTAGAATCCTGAACTAGCAATATTTAAGAGTGTCTGCTGAGCCATTTCTAAATTAGAACAGCAGAACATACTGCAAGTTTCATTCTAGGCTGCAGGATTTTGCCACAGGCACAATACTACTGAACTGACCTCACAGTATTTACAATTCCCCCTTAGGAAAGCTTGGCATGCTGTCCAATTGAGGGAAATCATGTCTAATGCTAGTTTTATTACTAGAGCTAGAAGCAAACAGAAGTACGGTGAAATGGGAGGAAGGAGTTCCCAGAGCATATATTAAGAAGGAGAGAGAAGGTCAAAGAGGAAAGGAACAGAAAAGTGGCAGACATTAACATTTCCTGTGAAAAATAGAAAACCTTGTTTATGTAGTAGCAAGTGCCCAGAAAAGCAGATTCAGACTTTGAAACAGAGAAATGATAAAGAAGGGCCAAACCATTTGAATCAAGTAAGAAAGCCAAGTATATTAGAAGAATGAACCCTATTCAAAAGCACTGATGGACCACTAGCTGAGGCTCTGTCTGCCTTGGGTTTCTGGTGGCTGGTGTAGCTATTTGACTGGTACAAAACCCCATCAGACAAAATTTACACAAATGAAGCATGATTTGTCCCATTGCAATTTACCTGGTTTGAAACCAGTGTAAAAAAATGCAAGCGTAAATTGAGTCTATGCTAATGGTTTACAATAATAAAGCTATTCAATGGCAAAAAGCTATGTTACCTGGGATCAACATTGCTTGGTTGTATGTTATCCCCCTGAAGAACATTATACTGAGCAAAACAAACTTCTCAAAACCAGGAAATGCAGAAAGGTTCTGCCCTCTTTCAGGAATGCTTTAAAATGCCCCATTAACACACATACCTTTACTCTGCCAATCCCACAGTTGCTGAAACATACAAGCTGCTCTTCATCTCCTTTTACAACCCATTCATTCTCACTCAAAGATTCTGTCTGACACTATTAAAAGGAGCTAATAAAATACAAGTTCTCAAACAACCAATCCAAGGCTTGCCTATTACTCACCCCAATTTCCTGCCCCTTCCACAGCCATAACCCCTCTCACCATTCCTATCCTACCCCTCCCTCTCAGTCCTCATTACCTGATAAAAATGTTGGTTACACCAGCTGATGACTACTCTGCTGTGTTCACAATAAAACAGGGTGGATTTGATTTAAATCACTAGTCAGGAAGACTTGATTTAATCATGGATTTCTACATAAAAGTGCATTCTTGTTGGTTGTTATAACCTTAATACATATTCTTCACAATTCAGAGATGTAGGTTTCATTTTTAGAAGGTACACGCTATACATTTTTAAAGTAATTTATTTTGAAAACTTTTCAGATTAGTTTTACAGCTATATCAGAAAATGAATGATTGTTTGGTTATTTCATTTACCAAAGGAAACTGAAACAGATATTTATGAAGTCATTGGGAGGTGAACTATCTCCAATTCAACAGGTTAATCATTAATATTTGGAGGATTTTTTTCCAACAGCAAACATAATATTTTAACAAAACAAGCATATGACTTTTTGAATTTAGTTAAACATTCAAGTTTTTTTTAAATCAGGTTTGTTTTTGTTAAAATTAACTAAAATAGTTAAATGAATTTTTAAAAAACAAAACAAAACCAAAAATTAAATGGACTATGTCAGCCAGGTCAACATGAGAAACTTAAAATATTGGCTTCTGCAGCTAACTCAGTCATCTTCACCTTCATTTTCCTGTTTGTTCATAATCTGGAAAAGAAAAACAAGCTTTCCTGATTTTTCAGGTCCCAAATGATATCTCAATTTGGAATGAATTAGTCCAAAGGAAGAAAATACACCGGCAGAAGAAGCTAATGCTGTTAAAGGTGATATCACTTCAACAGTCTCTGCACCCAAGTACTTAAGTGACTTCCACCAGCTCACTGGTGTGACTTTCTTTAAAACATCAGCAGCAAACATACATTTCTTGAATGGTTCACCCTTAGCTCTGAAGCTTATTATAGTTGACATTACAGAGGATGTCCATGTCATAGCCAACTCCTCTTATTCAGCAGTTAAGGTTTGACCCTTGTACCAAGTATTGAGAATATCTGCAAGAAAATGAGCTGGAGATAGTGCTTGTCCCATTCATTTTTTTAATGCTTGTAATTTAACTCCATAAGGGTCCCGAATCCATGAACTATTGGAACTCATTTATAAAACTTTTCTTAAACATTACATGAACATATTGTCTCATACTATAGAATCAGAATTTATAATCCCTATGCCATGATGAGATATCTTTGAGCTATAAATGCATCTATCTTTAGATTTTTTTCCCTCAAAAAGCATTTTATCAAAAAAAATTGATTTAAATAAAAAAGATTTTTTATTTTTTTTAATTATTGATTTTTATCCACTCTACAACAAAAACAAAAACATATTATAACTTAGACAACTTGTAGGAAGCAAAGAGTTCAATCTTTATTGCATAGTGCGGGGTGGCCAACCTGAGCCTGAGAAGGAGCCAGAATTTACCAACGTACATTGTCAAAGAGCCACAGTAATACGTCAGCAGCCCCCCAGCAGCTTCCGACCCACCCACTTCCAGCATCTCCCACCCACCAGCAGCCCCATCAATCAGCGCCTCCCCCTCCTCCCGGCACCCCCGATCAGCTGTATCGTGGCATGCAGGAGGCTGGGGGGGGTGGCAAGGAGTGAGGGCACAGCAGGCTCAGGGGAGGGGCTGGGAAGGGGTGGAGTGGAGTGGGGGCAGAGCCTGTGGCAGAGCCAGGGGTTGAGCAGTGAGCACCCCCCGGCACATTAGAAAGTTGGCGCCTGTAACTCCAGCCCCGGATTCAGTGCCTATACGAGGAGCCGCATATTAACTTCTGAAGAGCTGCATGTGGCTCCGCAGCCACAGGTTGGCCACCCCGGCATAGCGTACAAAGGTTTGGACTAGAAACGTTAGCAGTGGGACATTCACCAGGGGCAATAGCATTGGCACATTCCCTCAAAGTATCCAGACAAGCATTAAGTGGCTGCATAGAAACCCTCCTTTTCCTTTACTGGGCAAAGTGCACTGTAATCCTTCCAGACTGCATATCTACACAAGCGAAGTGAACATTTTCTTAAATACCATTCACAATTTGGGTCTCCCAAAGACTTAGTGGGTGCCACACACTACCCTGGGTAAAAACTGACTGATTTAAATTGTTGACCCACATCACAGAAACAATTTGCTCTCTAGGTCTGTGCAAAGAAAATCTCCACCTAGAAACTGAGAGGAGCGGGGCTTATGACTTTAGGCATTGTGCAGGTTTCCTTTGAGGACACAACACTTCCAAAAGACGAGCCTGGGATCCTAAATTCATAATTCTGCTAGATACTAAAAATCATGGGCTGAATACACTGAACTTACAGTTTATTACAACAATCCATAACAACTTCTCTCCTGCCCCCCCCCCCCACCAAAACTTTTTCTTCTTCTCTCCTTTCCCCACTATGACTGGAGTGTTGTTAACAGACCACTTTACCTTGAATGGTCTCTTGAAATGTGTTAACGTCTTATGCCAGTGGTTCTCAACCAGGGGTAAATGTACCCCTGGGGGTACACAAAGGTCTTCCAGGGCATACATCAACTCATCTAGATATTTGCGTAGTTTTACAACAGGCTACATAAAAAGCACTAGCAAAATCAGTACAAACTAAAATGTCATACAATGACTTTTATACTGCTCTATATACTACTATACACTGAAATTTAAGTACAATATTTATTTCCAATTGATTTATTTTATAATTATATGGTAAAAGTGAGAAAGTAAGCAATTTTTCAGTAACAGTGCGCTGTGACACTTGTATTTTTAGGTCAAGTAGTTTTTAAGTGAGGTGTAATTTGGGGTACATAAGAGAAATCAGACTCCTGAAAAGGGTACAGTAATCTGGAAAGGTTGAGAGCCACTCACCTAAACAGTCTGTTCCACACTTTATTTAGCTGTGACACACCAAGTACACTGCCCAGATCTGAAGAAGAGTTCTGTGTAAGCACAAAAGCTTGTCTCTCACCAGCAGAGGTTGATCCAATACAAGTTATTACCTCACCCACTCTGTCTCAATAATATCCTGGGACCAACACAGCTACAACACTGCATGAAGCATTAAATGAAAGCCCTAATTCTGGATTATCTGGATTTCATTAAAGGGTCTAGTCTCAACTTCTCTGAGCATTATTTTCATTAATAAAATAAAACCTACAATAAGAATGTAGAAGCTGTGCAATGAGCTACCATATAAAAATCAAGTCGGATTAAAATATTTATACCAAATGACATTCTCCCCTATCATTAAAAAGCTTAGGTACGTACATGTGCTTTTCAGCCTGCCCTAAAGGTTAACAAATCCCACTTCTCTTGAATGATAAGAGAAGGGGTAAACTAAATTACAGAGCAGAGGATCCCTCACCGAGCCCACACCCTCCTGGCCCTACACTCCCTCTTGTTTAAACCAGAAGGCTATTAGCCCAAGCTCTTCAGCCAACTGACTCTTTCCCTGGGTCATACTGCAGCAGGTGTGCACACTCAGCTGAAGATCAAACCACTTAGGGCTTTACACATTAAACTTAAGCTCCGCCTGGAAACTCACAGGAAGCCACTGCTTGGTTCAACAGAATTCTTCTGATCCCCTTTACTGTTCACAAAATTCTTTACTCCTGCCTATAAAATCAGAAAAGAATTCTTTTCCAGCTGCAATTCT